>NC_056750.1:686949608-686996715 GCF_019279795.1 Protopterus annectens
AGAGGGGGCTGAGAGGTGGGGTTTTTTGGGGAAAAACCTTCTAAACTTTTTTTTTAAAAAAAAAACCCTTTTTTTCCTTTTGGGGAAAAAATTGGGGGTTTTTCCTTTAATAAAAAACCTTTTTCCACCCCACAGGTTTGTTAGGTCCCCTACATATACTGCAGTGGTTTTTGTCACCTAGGGGACTACTGCATATTCTAGGGAAGTCAATATTTTTGGACATTTGTCCTGTTCTCCCAAACAGCTGTCAGTATGCTGCTATCCCAGTAGGCCACACCATTCCTTTGCATACATGCAGTGATACCATAGATATGCTACCACAACATGCTACTCCATTCATTAGTTGGTAAGAAAAGTGACTTACCTTAGGCCTGCAGCAGTTGTGAGGACAGTGCTTCAGGGCTGACTCAGATGAATGCAGTACACAGTTTATACATGGTAAGGTACAGATAGTGTGATGTGTGTGTCATCCTTTTCACTGTGTGTGTGAGTTGGAGAGAGGTTTCAGTCCCTGGGTCCCTAGGGTGCCTGAGTATGTGCTGTATGTTGCCTCGTTGCCAAGGGCCGGGCATATTGGGCATGCCTACATCTGCCTACAGAGACAGGCTGAGGTGGTGATTCCTGTGAGTCCCCCTGTTCCTGTGGGGACCTTGGCAATGGTGGGGGGCTGTGCCCCCTTCCCTGTGATGTTCCTGCCACAGCTGTTTCCACAGGATCATATTGCGTAGCATAGCACACAATTTGTGTGCACATGTAGCTGAAAAGTACTGCAGGGCTCCACCAGATATCTCAAGGCAGCATAACCGTGACTTGAGCAGCCCAAACATATGCTCTACAATGTTCCTAGTGTGGGTATGTGCCTGATTATGGTGGTTTACTGTGTGTGTGTGTGTGTGTGTGTGTGTGTGTGTGTGTGTGTGTGTGTGTGTGTGTGTGTGTGTGTGTGTGTGTATGTGTGTATAGCCAGAATCCCCCACTAGATGGCCATATTTATTTATTTATTTTATTTTTATTTTACATTTGTTAACAGGGAATGTCCGACTGGAGCAAGGTCCATTTACAGTAGAGGCCCGGGGAGAAAAGCTCCACATTAAACAAATACAGTGGTAGATATATATAAACAATCATGATATATATAAACAAAGGATATATAATACAATGCAATTAAAAAAAAAAAATATATATATATATATATATATATATATATATATATATATATATATATATATATATATCTATATATGCAATAGTTTGTTCTATGCAAGCTTATGCAGTCATAGTTTACACATAGTTGAAATTGGATAGGAGTATTTTGGAGAGAAATACTCCCTATTTCCTTATGCAGTGAAAGAGGTATTTCACAAGAGATAATATATAAATACAAAAGATAATGGTTTGTGTACAAGCTCCTCATGGGAGTAATTTAATTACAGTATTGTAGGTATCGTAAAGAGTGAGAATACTGGGTAATAAGTGTGAGGGGGGTGCATCTAAGTGATGCAAGGACATAGCCAGCACTGTGCGAGGTGCGACTTGAGTAATTTTTTGTATAGCAATATAGATGGAGCTGATGTGATATTCTGGGGGAGGCTGTTCCTTTTCTTGGTGATGGAATAAGAGAAAAGAGCTTTTCCTGCAGTATTGTTAGGTTTAGATACACAGAGTAGGGTTTTGTTGGATGACCGCAGGTGACGGTTTGTTATGTATTGGTTTAGTAGTTGATTTAAGGCTGGGGCTTTGTGGGGATTTTTTTACTATGTTGTAGGTGAGGACTAGTTGGTGATAACTAATTAATTGTGGGAGTTCTAACCACTGTAGCTCTTTTAGGGCAAGACAGTGATGGCTTCTAAATGTGGAGTTATTTGTGAATTTTGCTATTTTGTTGTAACATGAGTCTAGTTTGTCCATGTCTGTTTTCCTGATGTGGGTTAGTATTGGGGAAGCATACAATAGAGTAGACAGTAGGTGTGTTTGGGCTAGGGTGATTCGTGCTTGATCTGATAGCAACTGTTTGTGTTTGTACAGAGTTCCTAGCTTTTTATGTACCTTTTTAATGGTTTGAGAGAGATGGACATCAAAGTGAAGATCCTTATTACACCGAGGAGCTTAGTATGGGGTGAGGGAGAGATTGTTGTGCCATTTTGGAGGTGATAGTGAAGGAGGTAGGTATGGTCCTGGATTTATTGGGGTTAAAGAAAAGTAATTTTGTCTTGTTGGGGTTTAGAATAAGTTGGATATCAGTAATCCATTTCTCGATGGAACAGAAGGATTCTTGGGTAAGGTTTTAAAGGGTCACTATGGATGGGGCTGAGCAGATTAAGGTGGAGTCATCTGCGTACTGTATGAGTGATGCTTGCAGAGTGGAGATATGTAGTTTATTGGTGAAAATTGTGAATAGTAGTGGACCTAGTATTGATCCTTGTGGAAAGCCAATAATAGTTGGTAGTAAAGGTGATGGTACACCCTGCCATTTGACTGCCAGTTGTCTATCAGAGAGATAGTTTTTGAACCAGGATGTAGTGGAGGGGGCAAAGGACATTGTAGTTAGTGTCTAGAAGTAGGTTGTGAGAGACCATGTCGAATGCCTTAGATAGATCTAGGAATATGGCTGATACGAAGTGATTGTTGTTTCTAAGTTGGTTAATCTGATTGGTGAAGGACAGAAGAGCAGTAGTTGTACTATGATTTGGGCAGAAGCCATGCTGTGTAGAGGAGAGAAGATTGTGTGAGATTAAGAAGTGCATCACTTGTGTGTGAATACGTTTCTCTAGGAGCTTAGAAAGGGGGGGATAGGATAGCAATGGGGTGGTAGTTTGATAGCTCGTAGGAGTTGCCACTTTTGTGTAGAGGAATAATGTATGACACTTTCCATAATTTGGGGATTTGAGCTTCTTGTATGGAGTGGTTAATAAGAACTGAAACAGGGTAAGCCAGGGACTCTGCAACTAATTTTAGGAAATTAATGAGTAAACCATCTGCTGCAAGGGTGGTAGGTTTTAGTTTTAATAGCAGTTTTTTTTACCATGGAGGTTGGTACAGGTGAAAGTGTAAAGGAGGATAAATCTTTGTTATATGTAGTTGGCGCGAGTGTAGAATTATTGTCAGATAGTTGGGTAGATAATGTGAGAATAGATTCTGTGAAGTGGTGATTAAATTGAGAAGCTATGCTGTCATTGTTAGTCTTGGTGTTTGGGGCTGGGGTGGTAGTTTTGCTGTGTTTTAGAAAGGAATTGATAGCTTGCCAGAATTTTTGTGGGTTTTTGGAATGTTTGTTTTGGACATTAAGGAAGTAGTTTTGTTTATCCATTTTTTTTTTTGTTTTTTGACCTGATTTCGAAGTTGTTGATATATTTGTCTATTATGGCCAGAATTGTTCTTTTTCCAGTTCTTCCAGGCATTGTCCCTGGTTTTTAGTAGGGCTTTTGTGGACCTATTTAGCCAAGGTGCATAGTTAGATTTGGTTCTATGTTTCTTAGCGGGAGCTATTGTATTTATAACATTTATAAAAGTACTATTGAAAAAGTCGACTGCCTGGTCTAGTGCTAGAGTCTGTAGCAGGTGCCAGTTACATTGTTGTAGTATTCTATTGAGAATTCATGGATTAACCTTGTGTTCATCTCTAATTTTCTTATCCTTTACTTGTCTGAACCTTTCCTTCAATGTTATTTCAAATATTTCCTGTGATTTTAAATTCTGATATCACTGTGAATATATACAACACAGAATCACTATCAGCCGGGCATACTTCCACGAAAGTGCTTTTACCAAAAAACACTTTCGCTGAAGTATGCCTGCAGCTAGAGGGAGTCATGTGGGATGACTGTTGCGGAGATCTACTACGGTGTGGATAAGGGAATATTCTCTTTTCCTCACTCTAGTGTGATCTCGGAGTGAGAATGTTAAAGTGGGGGGTGGGACGTTACTGATGCCATATCCTTTGGTATACGTTGTGCAATATAGAATGATTTCCTTACTACCATAGACACTGTCATGGTTAAAGATAATATTACTGCCTACATGCTTTCCCAGTAGTAAGGGATATGTCTATTGGTGTTCCCTGAGGAGTATCAGGAAGTGAGGGCTAAAACCTGGAGCTGAATTTGTTGACCAGTGGATTTGCAATATCTTCAGGCTCAGTGTAGATTTCCTATTCAGAATTAGTTTAGTGCATATCTATGCACTGCCTTTGAGGTTGTAGATTTAGCTGGAGGAAGCCTTGAGATTGTCCTCAGGCTAGAATGCTCTTTTATCTTCAAATTTGGCTTTAACAGACTTTATTAGTTCTCTGAGTTGCTTGTTTAGAATGATGAGGGAGAGATTGAATTGCTTGACACTGCACTTACTAATTTTGGCATGATTATCTTCCTTTTATTATACAACCTATTGATATAGGGATTCCAACATGTTAACTTGTTTTTTTCCCCCATTCTTATTCCTGGTAGGTACAGACATATGTATGCAGACTTGTATTAGCATGATTATACAGTTTGTTTGATAGCAATTCCACATAGGCAGTGGTTTGTTGGGCACTTGGAATTTTCCAGGGACTCATTTAATAGTCAGAAGTTAGCTTTAGGATAGTTCCTAACTGTTCCAGGGCTGGACATCCAAGCATTATTTTTAATACATACGTTTACTATTCAGAATTAGTTTAGTGCATATCTATGCACTGCCTTTGAGGTTGTACATTTAACTGGAGGAAGCCTTGAGATTGTCCTCAGGCTAGAAGGCTCTTTTATCCCCAAATTTGGCTTTAACAGACTTTATTAGTTCTCTGAGTTGCTTGTTTAGAATGATGAGGGAGAGATTGAATTGCTTGACACTGCACTTCCTAATTTTGGCATGATTATCTTCCTTTTATTATACAACCTATTGATATAGGGATTCCAACATGTTAACTTGTTTTTCCCCCCATTCTTATTCCTGGTAGGTACAGACATATGTATGCAGACTTGTATTAGCATGATTATACAGGTTTTTTGATAGCAATTCCACATAGGCAGTGGTTTGTTGGGCACTTGGAATTTTCCAGGGACTCATTTAATAGTCAGAAGTTAGCTTTAGGATAGTTCCTAACTGTTCCAGGGCTGGACATCCAAGCATTATTTTTAATACATACGAGACGGTTTTATGGCCCAACCTTTCCAGTGAGGAAGGGTTGCAGCATTCTCCCATGTTTGTAAAGATCATATCCAGGAAGTTTGTGCTCATAGTCAGACCTGGATCATGGTCAAATGGGAATAGACACTTCTTCCCTTGAAAATCAAGCATGAATTAGCATCTATGTGAAGTGTTCGGAAATTCAAAAGACAAGTGCACAACATATTTGCTAACAGCTTTGGACAGCTCACTGCATGTAAGTGTTTCTCTTGTAGGATGACCTAGGAGCACTGTCTGGTTAAGTAACTTAGTCAGAGTCACACATTAAACAAATGAAGGCTGGGAGAGTTTATACCTGCACTAAAGAAGTAGCTTTTTGCCATACTTATTTGTACTAAGTACTAGATAGACTGTGGTAGCCTACCCCGTGCTTTTCACACTCATTTGCATGCAAAAAAACAAGGTTAAGTAAAATGTGTTCAATGTTAATATATTAACATTTAACTCACAGACTCTACAATGTCCAGTTTACTCATAGCCAGGTAATAAACACACTCATAATAGTCAACAAAACATGGAATCCAAAGATTGTACTGAAAGAACATGGGAAATATGCTGACTTTCTTGTTTACTACAATCATTTCCTGATTTTATACCATAATTGCTGTAGGTCATAGAAACCAAGTACATGTGTGCATATGCCAACCATCAATTATATTCACTAGTATGACTTTACACCTGTGAAAAGTGATCCCTGCATTGAACAATCTCATAGTCTCATGCATGGTTACCACACACCACCTATGCTAGTAATGCTGCATTCTGTGTTTGTGCCTCTGTGTGCAAATGATGCTAACTTTGCATTTCTCAGCCCTCTAGATTACATGGGTATGGTAATGTCTGAGATACAGTGTGGCCAGTTAGTGCACACCTGCATAGCCTAGGATTGTTAAAGAATTCTACAGAAAATTTATTCTGTGATAAATATATGTAGGCAAAACTGATAGGAGGCTCAAAGATCGTATCAGAGAACATCTATACCAGATATGCATTCATTCCAATACTAATGCCTTATCCAAACATATTCTTGAAGCAGGGACAGAGCATACATTTTGCTTCCTGGTGATTCAGATGAATCATTTTAGTATCAGGGGTGGTGATGTCAGGAATCACACAGAAAGAATGGAAGTTAAATGAATAATTCAGTTTAAAGCACATGTTAGTCCAGGGTTAAATGACAAAATTCCCCTGAAACCATAGGAAGTTGGTAGCTAAGTAAACCATGGGATTAATACACCATTGTTTTTAAAATTATGTTTTGTGATATATAGTTACTATATTTTTATGTTAATATGTAGATATTTTTAATCATGGTAATTGTTTTATTTAGTTATTTATTTTTGAGTTTTTTCCTTATGGATGCAATGTTTTAATATGCTTGCTTATTATGATATATTTTGAATGCATTTGACTGCCTTAGCTTTTGACTTTAAGAGCAGTGCTGACTTGATTGGTATCGATTATCTAATTACCAGCTAGCTATATGGTAGTAGTTGCTTTTACACTCTTCCAATCCTAAATCCTCTTCTGATTTTGGATTTGTGCTTTTTTTGGGAGGTGATACCTTACCCTGACAGTGTTCTTTTCTTGCTGAACTTTGCTTTTGCACTCTGTTTAAGGTTTGACAAAGCCTCTTGGCGAAAGCGCTTACTTTCACGTGTCTGGAATAAAAGGATTTTATTTTTACTTTGCCTCTGGATTTTATCTAGCTGCTATTGGAGTACGTATCGAATATTGTCACTGTTAGAGACTGTATTTCGAGTGCATAGATATATGCTGAACTTTTGATCCTGTGCTGGGTTGCTCCTGAGCTTTTATATTTATCACAGTTACTCTTCACTTTTTTGGCTATGGAGCATTTTCCCTTGGTGGGTATTTTCAGTTTAGAAATTTTATTCTGTTTGCCTTGCCATGATTCATAGTGGTAGACCATCTAGCACCTATTTCCTAATGATATAAAATATTACATGCACCTATGCCTTTCATGAGGACCAATTGCAGTCAGTTTCTCAGAAGATTCCTTAGCCACCATGCCCTCCGCTGCTGGCACATGCATAAGATGAAATAATTAAAGTTGCACTACTACTTGAAGTATTTGCCGAATGTATTTGGCACTGTGTTAGGCTGTGCTCAAGTATATAATCAAGTCTTTTTCTGGTATACAGAAGCATCATGTAGTGTACTGACAAATTGTTGGCACACACTACTCCTTGGTGGCTGAACTCCTTATACCACTTACCAAAGCTAATGTGTTGATACACTCTTC
This sequence comes from Protopterus annectens, assembly GCF_019279795.1. Classification (NCBI taxonomy): domain Eukaryota; kingdom Metazoa; phylum Chordata; order Ceratodontiformes; family Protopteridae; genus Protopterus; species Protopterus annectens. Next base: position 686,957,035 of record NC_056750.1, read on the forward strand.
GATGGCTTGGACATCATCTATATTCTTTATTCTGCCATATTATTTTTATTATTGATTAATTTCTTAAATGGATTTTTGAACTAGGCCTTTATGACAAAGGCCATGTGACATGCAAAAGTGATACCCTGATTAATCTGCCCAATATGTACGGTAATTCATTGAAGATTGTGCATGCTATTTATGCATGCATGCATGTTTAAGAAAATTAATATCCATGTTATACACCTACAGCAGAGATCATTCTACTCAGAAAATGGCTTCCTATACTACATGCATCATTTCTGTGAAGAAATTATTATAGTTTTCCCTCAGTTCTAAAATGATAAAGGTGTGCCTTCTTAAAGAGAATTTCAGAGACTGGGCTCAGAAACCAGAAGCTTTTGTCTCTTATTTCATTTTGTTCCTTTTGAAACTTAGAATTGTTTTGCACTTTGGGATAAATAAAATGGCTTTAGAATGACTGAAGTTCCCGTACTGGAAATATTTGCTTAGTGTGAATGCATGCTTTATATTTGAGGGCGGGAACATGATTTTTGCCTATATAACTTATCCGAGAATGATGGTAAGATTTACTCTTTTTTTGGCTTTAACTGATTGTACAAGGATGTGCCTATGCAGCAAGTGAAAGGCAAATATAATCTTAAGTAGTTCATTTTCAGTAACAAAAATTTAAGGAACATTGAGTCTCCTTTTCTGAAGTCTGTTGTCTAATTGAAACTATGTGGTGAGCTTAGATAATACTCAGGTCAAAAGACTTGTCTTGAAATACTGTCAAGGGTTGTATCCAGACATATGCAATAGTATTTTTGAATGTTTATGACTCCTGTGGTCTTAACTGTTGACTACAGACTTTCTTAATGCACATTATCCAGCTGTTCTATGAATATGCTTGCTCCCTATTGTGAAGGCTGTCTTGTAAAGATCTTAGCTGAATAATTAGGATGTAACGCAAACAGTAACACAACATAAATTTGTGCAGGAATGAAACATAAACTAATCTTGTATTTTGCCTGTATGTGTGTTTCTGTCACAAACTCTTCATCTCTTCCACCCTTTCTCTGACATCAAATAAACCTGCTTGATTCTAACCTGCTTCCATCAGCAATAACTTGCTTATTCCCTTGAGTGCCATAATACACCTGCAGCATACAGATAAGGACTGAAGAACTGCTACTCTTATGACTAATGTGTAAATCATCTCACCTGAAACATGACCATACCACATACCTGTTCTGTATTCCATCAGATTCACACATGGTTGTATGTGTACACTGCTTATTTGTGAAAAAGTCTGCACAGAGCTGTATAGACTACTTCTAATTCCCATTCTAAGTTTACCACCTGAAGATATGTTTATGAATGCACTGATACTTTGCCATCAGCAGCACAACTGAGCTTCCAGCAGTGTGCTTCAGACAGTGAGTAAAACAATACTCAAATAAATATATAGGTAGTACAATGTCTGTATGTTTTTAGTGAATTTTGAAAAAGGTATCTGGATTTGAGTGATTGACTCAAGTAAGTAGTCTGTTAATGTATTTCTGCACTGCAAATACTGCACATGCAACTGGGTTACATTGCTGGGTAACTTTTACACACATAATCCATCAATGTTATTCTGAAGTGCACTGCCATACATCTCTCCAGTTACGTTTCTTTAATATACCATTCGAATACTGAAGCAGTAAAGCATTTACAAAAACATTCCATCTCCAGCAGGGAGACTCAGACAGCATGAGACAAGTGAAAGTAACAGTATAAATATTTCCATGCAATCATCCCAGAATGAACTTGCAGGAATGCTTGATTGATAATCCACTGGTTTGCATTTGTGATTGTCATTGGCAGCTCATAATGTAAAACAGGTATACATTCCTTTCAGTAATGCAGTGTATATAAATGACAGTATATAAATCTTAGCAGAGAAGTGTGTCATTACATGGAAGAAGCACAGTGCTGTTAAATTGCCTGTCTCCAAAAACATGTATTTGTCCCAATACCTGTGATGCACAGTACCAGCTGTTCCAAACAGTGACGTTTTACTAAGTACAAATATGCATTTTCACACGGTTAAAGTCAGACTTCTCCTGTGTGGCTTGCAACTGATACTGTGATCTTTCAATTGTAAATTAGATAGGTAGGAGTTTCAAATCTCACCATGTTGAAGTTGTGTGTGTGTGTGTGTGTGTGTGTGTGTGTGTGTGTGTGTGTGTGTGTGTGTGTGTGTGTGTGTGTGTGTATATATGGATGTGGTTCTAGTGACAGTTCCTAGGATCATAGGAGGTTACTAGGCTATTGGCCCCGAGGCCCTTATAAGCCTAGCCAAGAGTTTAGCCCATATTTAGACAAGTTAGCAAACAGAGCCCCTGTCCAGCAGGGACACAGGTGGAATCCCAGGTGTGTATTTTCTGTTTCCCAACCAGTTGTCCAGGTTGCTCTTAAAAAGGGTTAATGAGGTACTCTGTTTGATGTGGAGAGGGAGTCTATTCAACAGAAGGGGGAGTCTCTGGCATACAAATCTTTCCTGCCAACAAATCCTATTGATATCACAGATCAGGTTGAGGTCGCATACGGGTTGCACTAGAGGAGTTTGACTTGTGTGTATGCAGTAGTCCCATCAAGGCTGGGTCTGAGATAGCGTTGTATGCCAGACGGAGGTCACCTCTGAGGAGTCTTTATGAAACTGAGTAGAGAGACAGGGCCTTTAGCCTATCTGTATATGGTAGGTGTTTCAGGCACTGGATTCTCCTGGTGAGGACCTCTGTGGTCTCTCCAGCCGCTGCACATGCTTTGTGAGGTGCATGCCGAATGGGGTGTTATGCTCAATAATTGGTCTTATAAGGGAAGAATACAGGGATCTTATGACCTCTTTGTGCCTGGATGAGATACCCTTACTTATGAGGTGGGCCCTGTAGAAAGATGTCTGTGCAATGGAAGTGACACGGTTGTCAAAAGTAAGGTAGCTATCAACCTGGGTGCCCAAATCCCTCACTACTGATTGTGTACTTAGGACATTGTTATTAATGTGATATATGGGGGTGTCACGCTCCCCAAAGGGGATGATGATGCATTTTTTGGCTTTCAGCTTGATTCCACGTTTCTGGCACCAGTCATTTGTTTGGGTGAGATCCTCTTGGATGGTGTCCAAATCACTTGGGAAACAGATGACTGCACCCAGCTTTCAGTCATCTGCAAACTTGGTCAGCCACAGCCCACTGGTTTTGATCTGTACCTCAGAGAAGTATATCCCAAATTACAGAGGCCCCAAGACCGATCCCTGGGGTATGCCGCTCATTATGGGTCTACTGCTTGAGGTGGCTTCCCCCGTTTTGATTAGGTGGGTTCTATCAGTGAGCCAATTTGCCACTAATTGATACTATATGGCTTGATGTCTAGTTGAGAGGGTTTATCTACTATGCCTGAGTGGGCAATAGTGCTGAAGGTTTTGGACAGGTTAAGGTAGGTGGTGTGCACCGTCTTCCCCTTCTCCATGGCTTTCATGATTCTCTTAAAGAAGTCAACCAGATTTAACAGACGTGACATCCTCTTGACAAAGCCAAACTGTGTGGGGTCAACTGTTTGGAGGTTGCCAATGTCCCTGTTAATGAGGTCCATGATAATCCATTCCATGGCCTTGCAGATCTTGCTAATTAGGCTGATGGGACTATAATTTCCTGGATCGGTGGATGCTCCACTTTTGTGTAGTGGGATAACTGTGGTTGTCCTCAACTCAGCTGGGACAAAGCTGTTTTTCGGGCTTTGGTTGAATGGGGTGCCTAATGGTGTTGCAAGTTCATGCCTGAGTTCATGTAGGATGCAGCCTAGGATGTTATTGGGTCCCATGGAGGCTGTATTTTTGCCTTTGAGAGGGCAGTGATAACAGCATTTTTGCACGTGGTGGCCTTGACCACCAATTCTGAACAGATCCAGGTGTTTCCTTTGAGATTGTGGACATATTTGAAGAAGGCCTTATGATTGTATCTGGTAGATGTGGCCAATTTGGACTCAAAGTTGGCTTTAGACGATTTCACAACACCACGCACATTCTAGTTATTGGGGACTCCATTGTAAGACAAACTAACTTCTCCTTTACTAGGTTAAAGTAGGAAAAGATCAGCCAGCTGTCTTCACCAGATCACAGACGCACTTTGGTTTTTAAACCACAAGTTCCAATATAAGACAATCGTAGTCTGTGTGGATGAAAACAACCTGTTACTGAAACCTCCAGCGTGGGAAAAATCATTCAGTAGTTGCTCAACCCTAGGAATTTATTTAAATGGCATTCTCTGAAAGCAATCCTTACCTTGGAGAAGCAAGAAATATGTGCTGTTATGGAATCATGGTTCAGAATCATGGAAAGCATCCTGGCTATCAAAGGCTACAGTGCCTTTCATACACTTCAATCCCCCTCAGCTCAGATAACAAAAAGGGATGAGATGTCTTAGTGTTCATAAAAGACAAGTGCACTGCTTGACTGATCCAGGAACATGACTGGGAGATGAGCCATTTACAGCCTGCCTGCATCTGTTAGACATTGGTGCCAAACCAGGGATACATTTCCTGTTCCCCATCAAATTGTCCAAGTTATATTTGGATCGAGTTAAGGAGGAACTCTGCTTCACATGTATAGGAGCCTGTTCCAGAGACAAGGTAATGTCTGGGTTATCTACCTGGCTCTCCAGCAGGTCATACTTGTATCACAGGCAAGGTTTAATTCTTTAGAATGGGTAATTCTGGTGCTGTTTGTTTTGCAGATATGCAGCATGTCTATCAGACTGGGATCTAACAATGCCTTGTATGCCAGGCAAAGATCTCCCCTTAACAGCCTGTAGGAGACAGAATACAGGGATAGGGCCTTGAGGCGGTCTGCATAGGACATGTTATTTATGCCCTGTATTCTTGTATAGAGGAACCTTTGTGGACATTGCAATTGTTGAATATGCCTGGTTAGGGACATAGCATATGGGCCATTGAACTCAATGATAGGTGTGATGAATGCTGAATAAAGTGGAATGACTTCCTTGGACCTAGATGCCATAAGTTGCGCAACATAACATCATCATCATATGTCTACAGTAGTGAGGAAATGAAAGACTAGATTACTGTGTGTGTGTGGCCCTAAGTCTCTTACCATTCAGCCTAACACTATACTTATGGTTGACTTCAACTACACTTCCATAAGCTGAGGCATATACAACCCATAATTCACTTGCTCAGTGGTTTTTGGACTAGTCAATGCAAACACCCTGGAGCAATTAGTTAGCTCACAAAATAGAGGAACTAATATCCTAGACCTAGTACTCTCACATGGGGAGATGCTGCTCCCTTCCCTGCAGTAACTTTCCTCTCCAAGGCCATGGTGAGAATTATCAAGGTTCTGATCAATGACATAGGAACTCTCCAAATTGGGAACAGACCCATTTTGATCTTGTCAAATGGAGGTCTTGCCTCCTCAATCTGGTGGACTTCAAGTCAGCAGAGCCATGGATTAGAGTAAAACAATACACCCTGCTTATCTAAACCTGGCCAAAGCTTTCAACACAATCCCTCAGTTAGGCATAAACTCCCTAAATCATTAGATGGATAGGAAGCTGGCTCACTGAAAGGACACATGTTGTCTGGATAGGTGAATTCACGTCTGATAAAATATTACTACTGATGTCCCCACAGGGCTCAGCTTTGGGACCTCTCCTGCTTGGTATACACTTGTTTGAAGTGAAGGCCAGCATTATGCCTCTGGCTCATCAAGTTTAACAAAGACTATAAGCTGAGAGAAATAATTGTAGGATGTAATACCATTTGGAGATTCAAACAGGCCTAAAAATGAAAAACAGATGGGGACAAACCATGGTCTGAAATGAATACTAAAAATAAATAATCATACCTTTGGGTAAATTAGACATACCTGCAAATTATAATATTGATAGCAGTATAGCACAACCTTAAAAGCAGACACAGGTGAGGGACTTAGGAACCCATATAGATGATAACCTAAACATTGACCACCAGGTAGTTACGGTAGTGAGGAACTCCTGTGTGGCTCAAGTTATAAGTAAAGGCATGGGATCAAGATCAAAGGAAGTCATAGTGCCATTGTACTTGGCCCTCATCAGGCCAGAGTACAATGCTGCCTTCTGCATGTATATCACCTGCAGCAGCCCCAGAGGTTGCTCACTTAAAATGCAAAGCGTAAAATACATCTTATGCAGACTGACGAAAACCCCTATCCATTTACATCTCATATCATTTACTGAAAGGGTACTTGCATCTGACCTACAAGGCGTTCTCTGATCCAGCCCTGATGAAGATGTCACATATTTGCAGGAAAAATTATATGGGAGTTACACGTTCCATGGACCTGAACCTTATTTGTAACTGTGACAGAACTTGCTGATGGTTCTACATTTCCCTAAACTGCTTGAAACTCCATTCAAATATACTGACATTAGAGTACATCAGAAATTCTTAACAGAAGTATATGCTAATTGTGTACATTAAGCATGTAGGTTATTACAGACACACAACAAGACATGCATGTGTGCTCAAAGTGCCTGAGGTGAGGAAGCTGTTCACTCTTAATTTTACAGGACATTGAGCAGTTCTAAACAAAACAGAGTCACAAGTTTCAGACAGAAATCAAATCTTTATTGATAAAACATAATTGTTACATGCATTAATACAGTTAGTTTATATTTTCATTTTTTAACAGGTGACTGACCTAGGCCATTGAGGCAAGAGAAAAATTGGTACAGCAAGCAACATTCATGTAACTAAACAAAAATGTAAAAGAATAAATGTCTAATATTTAAGCAAGATATACAAGAATATTAATAGAATAAGCAACTATTGTGAAATCATCACCATCAACAATGCTGAGGGGAATACTCAGCTTATATTAACTATGATTTCTTGTGACACGTACTTTGAGAGGTTTTCTTCCATTTCAGGACATGAACAGCAGACTAGTGTTTCTTCCACCACCTTTCATAGCAGAAATGTAGTTTTCTTAGTTATGATACATGTTCTACAAAGACAAGACATCAGTAATTACCGAAGGCAAACAAACAAAAGTTTTATAAAACCACACTTGAGTGTAATAATCTGTAAAGTCATATTTCAGAAAAAAACTTAGGGTAAATATATCCTTTCATGTTCACTTTAACAAACCAGCACTTGCAAATATGCCTAATGCATTCATTCTACCAATCTGCTTACACACACATTAAATGCATTCAATTTAGATTTTCTGGATTACTGCATGACAGATTGATAACAATATAGTCCCTCCAATAATCACAAAACAAACTCCATTACAGAGATACCACGTAGTGTCCCATTGCTTTTAAACACGTTATTAGTATCATAATGATCTGTAGTCTTCACTGGCTTAACTACTGCTGAAGATGCATGGTCCATCAATCACAACATTAAACCAGGAGAAAACTACATAAACATGTCAGTAACTTGCAATCACATTCTGAAGTGTACTGTTCATAAAGGTAGCAGCAGAGCTTGAGGGACCATAAAGTGTTTAAATGAGGGTCAGTCTCACTAGCTGAACTCAGCATTTCTGTATGCTTTGTAAAAGTGAAACCTTTTTTGCACATAAAACATGATATAGTGGTATGTGCCCACAGCAGTAGTTTGATACCCAGATAACTTGAGTCAGCAATTCTACATGATGCACCTCTGCCCCACCTCAATTTTGCTGACATTCATGCTAATAATTTTTACATGGTTCAGGAAATCACTTTGTAAATGTCAGTGCTCCTTTCCACTCCACTGAACCATGCACCATACAGTTTGACACCACATTCACTAGAGGCTTATGTTCCTTTCCACTGTGCTTTGTTAAGTAGAGCTGGTGTGAAGGACTAAGACTGATATTTCCAATAGAAACAAGGTGAAGATGCAGAGAATACTTTAAGGAAAAAGCATGGTGAACAGACACTTTTCTTTGGGAGTGTCTAGCCAAGACTTTTTATACTGAACAGCTCAATGGCATTAGCCATTGCACACACAAGGGTAGGGCACCAAGTCCCTGCAGTGACATGTACTTTTACCTAAACATCAGAACTTAACACTCTTATAGCCTGCCTCACTGGATATGGGTGAGGAAAGTCCAAGTGTGTGTCTGCATGCTCACTATCTACACTGCATTATTCCTGTTCTGGGTGCTTCCATAACAGACTAATGAATGAGATCAGGTCTGGTTATAGGGGCTGATGGTTGGCAGGCAACAAGGGAGGCTATGTTTCAACTCCCTAGCATGCACAGCAGTCAACATGGTGTATTTTGTCACCTACAATGTGGCTTATTGGGAATTGGTGTCACAGCACAAAGTCAAATAGCTCTTCCCTTACAGACTACTGTATATAAAAATGAAGGCTCGCTGCACTGACTCCCTACCAACAATACCCCTCCAGTCTGCTTAGAAGGCCAGCTGGCTGCTAGTAAGAGTGAAGGTAGACATTTTCTTTCCACTGGTAAGCATATCTTCTGTTAAAAAGCAGGCATTTGTCATGTTCCCTTTAACATCCCTTCATTTGACATGTATATTACTTGTCACACATAAAGTATTACACCATATTAAAATAAACCATAGCTGTGTACTGCCACATGGCAGTTGTGTTAGGTGTTACACTATGAATCTGTAATTATACAGAATTGTTGCAGTTGCACATTCAAATATTTCCATTCATTATTGTTATCTATACATGCACCGTGCACAACTCCATGTAACCTCTGAAATGTTGACAATTATGCATGCAATTAATGTTCATAGGTTCATGGGCTAATGGCCCTGGAACCTTTACAAGCCTCACCCATAGGATTACCCTGGCATCATGCCACCCAACCTTAGTTCCCAGTGCCTCTGTCGAGTAAAGCCACTGGAGTGATCCCTGGGGTGAATTTTCGATTTCCCATCCACTCATTAAGATTTCTCTTGGAGGGCCAGTGAGGTGCTCTGCTTGACATGTATGGTATTCTATTCAATAGCATGGGCAGCCTCTGGGTGATGAACCTGTCCCTCTTGCATGTTCTGTTCATTGTGGTAATGAGGTTGAGGTCTCTGGAGCATGAGGTTGAGGTCTCTGGAGCATGTGGTGTGGAGGGATTGGAATTACTTTAGATGTAGCATTTCTAACAGAACGGGGTCTGACATGGCTTTGTAATTCAAGCAGAGATTGCCTCAAAGTAGGCGATCTTAGAGAATAGTTGGAGTTTTTTAGTCTGTCCATGTAGGATAAATGTTTAAGGCCTAGGGTCCTCTTTGTGAGGTACTTTTGTGGCCTCTCCAATTGTTGTGGGTATTTAGTGAGGTACATGCCAAATGGGGCATTGTACTCTGACTGGCCTAATGAGGGAAGAGTAGAGGGGGACAATTCCCTCTTTCTTCCTGCATGCATGCAAAACCCTTAGTAATGAGATGTGCCAGATAGGACTTCCTGACCACAGTGGCAATGTGGTGGTCAAGAGAGAGGTTACTGTCAACCTGTGTTCCCAGATCTCTTATAATGTCTTCTGTATTCAGTGGACTACCATCGATTGGGTAATTCATGAGAACCGGGTTTTCTGATGCATTCTTTCCTGTGCAGAACACCTGGGTTGTCTGAAATGGGTGCATGCTGGATCAAGGACACTCAGAGTGGACACTAGAAATTGCTAGTACTGCAGTTGTGAAATATACATTTTGGGATTTGAGTTAAGGTCACAAAAGTAATAGCAGAAAAGAATATATATTGCAGAATATCAGTAGGATAGCTTGCTGGTAAGGCATCAAGCAATGCTTGTAAGGACAGGGCTGATAGAGCATGAGGTGGTAAACATGGGCAGGTGTATGGTTGCAGCCTCTCTTTTGAACTGAACAGTGCATATAGTGAAGAGACGGGACAAACACTGAGCTGTGGTCAGGGAGAATGGAGATTGTTAATACCATCCATTAAACACATTCTAACATGCATCAAAAAATTCAAACCTTACCCCCATATAGAATAAGTCACAAGCCAGCTGAACAAGAATGACATTTACTGGGACCGTGGTTTTATTATGAGCTGTTTAAGAAAGGAGATGAGATGCCTCAGCACACATCAGATATTTTTCGCGGTATAATGTTGATACAAGGAAATTATACCTTTCCTTCCAGACTTGTCTGTACCACATCATACACCAGGACGTCGTCTTACCACTGTGTATGCTGTTATACTTGGCAAAACAAACAAATGTAAATTTGGAGGTAGGGTGGTGGTACTTTAGATCTTTAAGCTGATAGAATGAATACCCTGCTCTTCAGTACTTCTCAGTCTTTGGAAAACTCTATGACAGCTTCACTCTGCATCCTATATTAAACCTCTGACTTTGTCCAGACCTACACTAGAGGTAAAGATTTCTGTGTGAACAGACCATAAAGCAGAAGACAAAGAGGGTTGGTTCCTGCATTTCCCACAGATGAAACACTTAGAGTTTTGGGTAGACAGACTTTTACACTGGGAAATGTTTAATAAGATTTTCACCAACTTATTGTCATATAGGAGCCTGCTGTTGATTTTTGTTCCCTAAAAAATGGACCCAGAAATTGTTTGCAGAGATATTTATGCATTTTCAAGTATCCTCAGAACAAATCTCTTATGTCACATAAGTAGAGACATCTTTGGAACACACTGTTAGAAATAGGTTTCTCATGCTTCTTATAACAAAAGGAACTACAGTTGTGAATCCAGAGAAATATTAATTGCTTTGTTGCCTTCTTTCATTCTCAACATTTGGTAATAGAAGCATTGTCCTGGTTATTTTAATGGACAGTTAAAGTTTTGCTATGTACCTGTCTATAGACACTAACTGAAGTATAGGGAGTAAAACACTGGCAGACTTGCTGTCTGGTTCAGGCTGGTGTCAGTAGTAACCTCTGAGTGATGTTTTTCCCTCCATGCATTCAATCAGCATAACCTGTAACTTAGAAATATTATTAGTGGAAATAAGAGCCATTTACTTGTCCTTTGCTGAGCAAGGAAGTCTGAGGCAATGGCCCATTTTCAGCAGAGGCCGGGGAGAAAAGCTAACAGAATCAAACACATTTAGACAAATCTATTTACAGATTACTAGTACAGAGTACTAGGAATTGTAATCAAGAATATGTTATGCACAGCAAATAGCAAGACTTTGCAAAAGTGGATAGCTTATGTCAAATCAACTAATAATATTCAAATTTTAAATACATATTTGTAATCATACCTCTGAACTGTACAGATTCAATGTTTGTCTCATTTTTCATAAATTGTGGTTTTCTGGCAAATTAAATATTCTAATAAGAAGACATTTGAGTTTCAGACTCCTGTAGAAAACCCATGCTAATGCCAAACCTGTTATTCTGTCAATTTTCTAAGCTTGTAAGTATATTAATTTAGTCACTATTTGGGGGCCTTTGTCCCACTTCTATTTATGACTTTGTCCAGGGTTCTTGCTCTTAGAGGTTGAGAAGTATGTTTCTGATATTAGAATACTCTGTCGAAATAGACAGAGGAATAAAATATGAGGAGGAGCAATGAGCAGGAAGGGAAATTACTGACATGAGGAAAGAGTTGAGTCAGTGTTAGCTGAATATGTAGAAGAGCTTACATTAATTGCATGGTATCCTTAAGTGAGAGAAGGATAATCTGTTGTTAAATAAACCATTAATGGCAAACTGTAGAAAGGGGAAGAATGTATGGCATGGGTAGACCACAAAATAGCATTTGACAGTATCTCATTCACTGATAAAGGAGTCCTTGTCTAAGATGCACAACTGCAAGTGGTCAAAACTTTCAGATAATATTGTCATTTGGTCTTCATAAATGTGCAAAGGCAACTTTAAAGCAGGAAAGCTGCAGCACCAACCAAACATTAGTCTGGGACAGAACTTGAGCAAGGAGTGTATGAATATTTGGGAAGGGATGAAGGATCAACAATAAAACATGCTTACACCTAGGAACAAAGTCAATTTGCTCTTCCTCTACTAACTTCCAGTTGGGGAGTGATTGACTGGCCCCAAAAGGTGTTGGATAGGTTGGACAGGAAAACAAGGTGGCTGCTTTGTGCTCAAATGATTTAAATCAGTCCATACCAAGGCAGTATATTCCCCATTCTGAAGGAGGTATGGCCCTCCTCAAAATGTATTACTTATATAGATTTGCATTAGTGGACATATCTGCTTACCTCACAAGACCCAAATGTAGTGAAAGTTTTGAAACATGAGGAGAATAAGATGACTTCTCTGCTTACTTTAGCAGAAGTATATCCCTGTCAAGCGGGAATGGAAATCAAACCAGAATTAGATAAAAATCAGGCAGCAGCTGAATGTGCCAAAAAAGAATATAAGGTGAAGGATCAGATGAGATGGTAAGAAATGCATAAATACACATGCATGTACATAAATACACTTGAACAACCTCATGTAAATCAGGATTGAATGTAGGAATGATTACGGAGAGGTGAATTTAAAACCAAAAGATGAAAGGTAGAAGATTACAAGTCCAATGAACACGTGGGAGAAACAGACAAATGCAGATTTTGTAAAACAGAACTGGAAACAGCCATGCATCTTGTTGATGGTTGCGATAAACTAATGGTGGAAAAACTGTATACTGAAAGGTATAATAGTGTTGCAAGACATTGAAGTAGTGAACACCTGAAACATAAGCCACAAAGCATTAGAGAAAATGAAGTTTACATCACATGGGATCACTCATTGCAACAGTTAAAAAAATATAGAAAACCAGATAGAGTAGTCCACGAAAAGACAAAAGTAGTATTGATCATTGAAATTCCTATACCCAGTGACTACAGTGTCTACCATACAGAGCAACAAAGTCATGAAATACCAGGGTTTGCAGGCAGAAATGAGGACAATGTGGAGAAGGATACCTAGACAGTTCTAGTATTACTAGGAGCAATGGGCCTTTTTTAAAAGATGACTTTACAATCATACTATCTAACTCCATACAAATTGCAGGAGTCATTACTAGGCACAATGCAGGTGCTGCAAAGTGCACTTCTGGCTAGCAAACATTGAAACAATACTAATTTCATGAACTTGAATTATACTTGGACTTAACACGTGTGGTACAATGATTTTACCTCTAGGCAGTTTAGTACAATGCAAGCAATTGCATTATCTGCCTTATTTCCATGTTGGCCACCCCAAAAAGATGGCTGCTTAGGGGAAAGTGAGTGCAGAGAGTGTAGAGAAGAGATGCATACAAATCACCAGAACCCCCAATTAGAAGGTACTGGTAAAGTTAACCAAAATCGTCTAAAATGACGAGTCAAGTGTCAAGGTCTACCCTAGAGACGCAGACCTTGGCCTCAGTGTCAACCCTGCTTCCCCTTCAGGGGAAGGAAAGAAAACCCCCATCCGGAGAAGCAGGGCTGAGACTGAGGCAGGACAAATGTCCTCCAGCTTTTAAAATAAACTGGCCTTCAGGCCATTACTAGCAGCAAAAAGCGAAAGTGGGAAGAGAGAAAAAAGGATGAGTGACTGTTACAGGGCAGCTCTGTATGTATGCCTTAATCTAGAAAGATCACTAAGTGGTCCTATGACACCATCCAGCTCACCACTTAACCAGAAAAGGCCCTGAGGTGGGCAACCTTAACTTCAGCACCATCATAAACATGCACAATGACTCTGGTATACTCTAGTTAATTTCACTGAATCACCAAATCAAAGTTAGTGGAGCTGTTTAGCACAGTTCCAAAAACTATATTGGCTGTCATGTCTCTGATGCTGTTGGTGTACCGACAGTGCTTTACAGTGTGACACTTTGTTTAACTTATACACAGTTGTGTGAGTTCAAGACAGAATAAGAAGGGTGTACGGCTTGCACCCACAGTTTTCATAATGTACATTTTCCTTATAGAAACTTCTGTATAAATAACATGTTCAATTAAAATGTTCATTGTTTTTTGTCCAAGGCATTTGTGATTCAGTTAAATGAGTCCTGATGTCTCCAATTTGATGAGGACTATGTGCAAATAACACGCACCCACACCACACACTACAGCAGTGCTCTTTTATGACTTTCAAAATGAGGTGTGGCCATCAGTTCTGAGGGTGTAAAAAGAAGCAGTATGTACTCTCTCCACGGGAACAGAAGTTGAAGCCACAGGCACTCTAAGAAATGTAAGACTACGGCATGGCCACTTTTTAAGTCAGACCTTCTTCGGCACTTCACTTACACACAAACCCACCCAGCACTATATGAGCACCTGTCGTGAAGAGTAGTGGGGAAATTATTTTTTACTACATTGATTTTGATGAGCATTTGTAATCAGTTACATCAAGAGCTCTTCTCAAGAGAAAGTAATTTGCAAAGCCGTCTTCTAAAGTACAGGAAAGCATCTGCTGCATTATTTTAGAATGCACAGTCAGTTTTCGAGGGTATACAGTATTGACCTATTAACTACCAGTTAAATTTCATGCTATTCCTATGCTTAAGAGCCTCCTGTCCTAGAAGGAAATGGATAAAAGTCATCAAAATCTTCCCTCATCAGGGCACCAATTATTACAGAATACTTACTCTCACCCTACCTAGATGCAGAAGAGACATCTTGGAGAATTCAAATTCCCATGCTAACATATCTTTAAAGTAATCTTACACACTCCAAGTAAACATAAGATTTCTTTAAGGCTTAACAAGCCAGCTAAGAAATTCTGTAGGAATCAACTCCTTCCTGTAGCAAAGGAAACAAAACATAGAACATGACATTATAGGATTAACCCACCCATTGCTTTCACTCTGGTATTACATCCTTGGTGTCTGAACAGGATGCATACTATGCACTCTCCCTTGAACAGAGGGAGTAAACTAAGAGGAGACAAGTCTACCGTGTTCTTTCCAAAGTTGTCTTCAGTGAAGCAATGCAGGAACCTTTTTACTGACTACCTGAAAGCAATTAAACTAAAAGATTAGATCATAAGGACAAAGCATTTTTGGAAATTTTATTTTTTTTATAAAGAAGTCAGCATATTTGGGACAGAAGAAATATCGACAAATTGGTGCAACATACAAGAACACCCAGCAGAGAGAATGTTACAGTATCTACTTCACAAAACAAATATATTTGGCCATAATGGTGAAAAGGCAAGATAAAAAATAATTCAGTACAAAAAGTGTAGCCGTGTTATCTGTAGTCGTCCCATTGAATATATGAAAATACTACACAAAAACAGTAATTTCCTAATTTCAATTTCCATCTCAGTGAAAAACATGTCATACAGAGTTTTGCACAGCTTTCATACAACATCTTGCAACTGACTTTTCACAGTATATAACCTGTTAAGATGGTTGCCAAGATCACTTTCTTATGAAGGTCCTATACCGTTTAGAAAGGAAAATACACATTTTAAGGGAAGAAAAATAAATGCATATTTCAGGACAAATACTTATAAAAGGAAATTAGAAACTTTTGCATTTAACAGGCACCTAAAAGCAAATAACTTTCTGAAATGCTTGTTACCCTTTAAAAAACTGGGAAAGAAACTCAAAGCTATGAACAGTTAGCAAAAGTTAAATAAACAAAACATCAAATCGGAAAGCACACTAAGCAGGAAAACAGCATCATTTCTTACCTATGGTATGGTTAACCCATATCTTCACATATGTCTTTATTCGTAGCCTAGAAAAAAAAAGAAATTCAAACAGACTAAAACACAAAACCTAAACTACTTGTTTAGCTTGCAATGATGATAGAAAAAAATCAAGCATCTTACTATTCATTCAAGATATGCATCTACCAGCTGACCTTAATATATCAAATGTTTGCAGGCTTCTCAACCAATAGGCATTCTGCTTCACTCCTCAGGTGAGGAGCAGCCTTAATTACAGTCAGGTGTCTTCCCTAAGTCCCCACCTACTTTACAAGCAGTAATGATGTACAGCACAATACTGTTTTACCTTGCTTTTGTAAGAAACATTGCTGTTTTGTCAGATTCATCACCACAGGCTGCTGATTAAACATCATGTCAGAATCTAGGTTGAAATCCCATAGCAAGATCTTTATTTCAGTTGATGTTTCTTGGGGAACTGAATCATAAAATATGTTGTCCATGCTGGCCTTATATGCCATAGCCCATTTCCTGTAGGTATTGGGAGCCATAGTCTATACCCACAGTGAAATCAAGACACTACCGGCTGAACTGAGCAGTAGGCACATGAATCACAAAGTGTGTCAGTCTGTCAACTGTCAGGCGGTGGGAAATGTAGAGGCTATCATCTACATTGTGTGTGCAGGATACCCAGGAAATTTTCATCACCCCCACATATGGCACTTATGCGACCTTTGCTGGAGTAATTTACTAGAGGGCATCAAGTGGGGGTGATGGATATTTCCTTGGCTCATGACCTCATTAAGAAATGCATATAACCCAACAGTCACAACCATCCAAACTCACAAACCAGAAATGTCATACAAAAAAAGACTTTCTGTTATATTAGGAGTACTTAGAGTTAGTAATCAAAATATAATCAGTATATCCAGAAGAATGAGTACAAGTGCAAGTATAAGTGTAAGGATATAGATGATTTCTAAGGTTTAGTTTTGGGTAAGAAATAGAACCAGGCAAAAGAGGAAAGTATTAGAATTATCTGTAGGTAGCTGGGAAGGAAGTATGTGGGCAGGATTTATTAGGTTGATGCAACTGTGAAGTAAATAGGATCTGTTACAGTGGTGAATTTGTCATTTGAACCTTGCCTAAAAAAGGCATGATAGGGTTAGCAAGAGCCTTAGCCAGTATCCGGAATCCCAAGGGTGACAGGTGCAGACCATCTCTGGTAAAGCATTGTGGTCTGTCAATCATGTCATCCCAGGCAGACAGGTACTGGATCCCCTTAAAATGACACCAGAAGCTTAGCCAGTTGTTGAAGTCAATCATTTTGTCCTTGTACTGTGGTATCATTCTGGGTGATGGCAGTATGCTACTCAGGGCTAGGGTCATACCTGCCTGGACTACAAGATCAGAGAGCTCCTCCATATCTCTTTACATGTAGTCCAGGGAGGTACGTCTCAGGTCATTCACACCGACATGGACAGTGACAGTCATATTTGTACTTGTTGTGGAGTGACCTGAGTGCGTGCATTATGTGGTGGATCCTGGCACCCAATAGGCAGCTGACAGTAACTTTCTGCTTGTTTAGCCTGGTGAGTGGAACATCAGTGTACCTGACTATAGAGTCACCTATGACTAGAGTGTTACATGCGTTTTTATGCCTTATGGGCTGCGGTTGAGTGGCACACTGAGTTTGTGGGCTATGTGTCATTTGAGTTGTGCTGGGAGGTGGAGGTTGCTTGCAATTCTGCTTTGGAGGTCCCTGTTGCTTGAGCAGATTTTTATTGAGAGCCTCCATGAATGTAGGTGTGTGTTTTGTGCTGCTATGTGTGTGTTTTGGTGGTGTAGGCTTTGAGGGACTATGTGATGAGTGTGGTGTGGTGCAATGTTTACCTTCGCCTCTTGACTGTCTAGTCCAGTCTTGGGTGAAGAGACATTTGTTTCTAGTTTGGCTGTATAAGTGTATTTCTCACAGGTTGTAGTGTTGGGTGGTAGGAGGAGAGGGTTTTCTGTGTACATGAGGCAATTGCTGCATTGCCCCAAGATGGCCAGATTCATCAGGTAGACAGGAGAAAATACTGGGAGCTGACCTTTAGACATGCCTAGATAGGTGGCCGATGTCCGTACCATAGTTGCACCAACCTACGACATGCAGTCGCAATGCAGACCCATCATTGACACCTGTATATGGTGACATACAAACAGCACATATGGAGGGATGTGTGTACATAACGTGGTGTACCACCTGTGTAGATGTATGTGTGCAGGGGTGGCTCACAGTTGTCACACCCCATCCTATCATGCCATTTGCAAACAGTACGGTATGTCGCTGTTACGTGACGCGGTGCTGACATAATGCATACACAGCGGTCAGGTGTTACCAACTATATGTCACATGGCACCTATAACACCTACAACCTCCTGTGTGCATATAGCAGCACATTTGCCAAATATAGCGTTGGTACACATAATGCAATCAATACCGCTGCATGTCTATCAAACGTGTCATCATATGGCAGGTGTATAATTCCCAGTACTGCCATGTGTGTCTGAATATGTGACCAGAGATGCCACATACTGCAGGGAATATGTCCCAGTTGTTACACATCCTTGTACACCATTGTAGAGATCTGTACATACGTCAGTGTGGGAGGCATGACGCCAGTCGGTGTGGTGCATCACACACGTCGGCTATCCATATACACATGTGTGGTCACCACAGTGTGTGTGTGTCTGTATGTATGTGTGGTGCTTGGTGTGAGGGTGTATGCTAATATATGGTGAGAAATGATCACTAACCCCACGTGGTGACTAACCCATAATGGTGATGCATTGCACTACCCTGTTGATGCCATAGGTCCCAGCCATACTGGCTACCTGTGCATGTAACTTCTCTGTGACACGTTGTGTGGGTGCATAGTACTGTGAGGGTTATGACCACATAGGCAAGGGTCCCCACCTGCACACTATGGGGTGTGCGTTATAGTGGTGTACACCCCATGAATGTGGCCATGTTCCTGTACTGTTACAGGGTTCTACTGCTGCACAGTGTGGCCTCCAGCTACCAAGTGTCACCTCACAACATCATTGGCCAGACTGCTGTGTACAACCCCTGCACCATGTCACCATACCTGTAATGTGTCCTGCTATGTATGTCACGTCTCTGTCCAGTGTAGCCTGTGGCACTGACCACATGCATCAGGTGCAGTATATGTGCAGACATCTGTGTCATGTTGGTGTTTCCAACAGTCAGGTTGAGGGTACATGTAGCATGCTGATATTGCCAGACGTGCCTGTGAGCAATCCACAGTTACACATGGGGGACTGCAAGCACTGCTACCTGTAGGCACATGCAAGTACAGCATAGGAGGGAACCAGGGTATCACAACCAACATGGTGCTACAGATGTAACCGAGGCACATACCATGAACACATCACAATGCATGCTGCACCTGCACTACATGGTATGACCGGTGCATGCCGACAGTGCACAACCTATGTCACATACACATCTCTCAGTATTCACACACAACCACTGCAACATACACATCCCTCACTATGCATACACAGGTAATATCACATACACATCTCTCAGTATTCACACACAACCCCTGCAACACACACATCCCTCACTATGCATACACAGGCAATATTACATACACCTCTCACTATGCTGTTCACCCTATGCATCAGAATATTTGTGCATAACCCTGCACCGATGGTGTGGATGACAGGGATGCGGCACAGGCTTCATCATATGCACAGGGTGATATGTTTGCCAGAGGCGTAGGCTGCACCAATGGATAACATCATGTGTGTGTGTAAGGGCCGGTGAGTTGACTGGACATGTCTGTGCAGAATGCATGTGGATGTTGTGGAGCCCTACAGTTGTATTTGCTGTGTGTGTGTATGTGTGTACACAGTTCTGCCATTTGTGAGGCCTACATGGGGTATAATTGACAGCCCCAGATTGTACAGAGCAGGTTGTACAGCTCACTGTGTCCGTCCATGACCACGTGACCTGTGCTTGCCTGGGGTTGCATGGGCACTACCAGGTGGAGGTCCAGAGTGTCTACTGTCCGATGACACATGTCCGCTAGAACTGTGTCCCCGCTGAGAACGTCCAGGGCCACGTCCATGTGGCCTGCTGTGTCCTGGTGTTGACAGCGCAGCACCAGCTGCACTGCTACTGCTACTGGCACTATGGGAGCGGGCATGTGAGGTGGCACGCTCATGTCGACCTACACTAGGTGGTGTTGCTGACCTATGTCCACATGGCTTATGCCTCACTCCTACCAGATGTTCCATCACAGACAACTCCCGCTCGTGGATTGCCATGCCTCGGTCAAGGATTCCGACCATTTCACCTAATTGCCTATCCAGAACATTAGCAATCTGCTGTTGAGCATTTGCCAATGCCTGGATGTTGTCATTTAGCACATGGATAGCAGCCCTCTGCAGCCTCTTCCCTTCTCTGTTCTGCCATTCAGCACATGCCTGTGCCACCATTACAGTCTGGAACATGCGTCTGGTGATACCAGCTGCTGCGCTCTGTCCTGCAGGTGCATGTCTGCCAGAGGTCCTCCTATGAGCAGCATCAGCCACATGCCTGTGTGGCACATCTGCAGTCATTACACTGACACCATGGTGTGTAGACACACCTTCTGTAGCCACCACACGTTCCTGTTCCACGCTAAAAGACGCTGACTGTCCTTCCTCTATGGCCACTAGTGATGCGGTATGTGTTGGCAGCAGAACTGTTTGCGGGGAAGAGGGGGACATAGCTGGGATGGTAACCATTGGCACACATTCAGCCCCTGACAACCCTGCCTGTACCTCATGCATATGTTCATCACCGCTAGTATCTGTGGGGACACTAACATCAGATGGACCGCAGGAGGGTAATGCACCTACATCACCTGTGAATGCAAAGAAATACTGTAAAGTACAATAGACACACACACACACACACACACACACACACACACACACACACACACACACACACACACAGACACACACACAGACATAGACACACACACACACACAAACACAGACACACAGACATAGACACACACACACACACACACACACACACACACACACACACACACACACAGACACACACACACACACACACACACACACACACACACACACACACACACACACACACCATGCATGTGATTTGCCAGATGGCATGCAGCATGCCTGCAATACAGCAGAGGGCATGCAGCTCAGACATTAATATTGTTAGTGAGCATACCTCCCTGGGATGCACACTACAGCAAGCAGGTGTCAAATCATCCTCCACAACACCATCAGTCTCTAACACATGGTGATGAATCACAGCTCTGGCAGCTCCCAACATGTACATTTTAAAAGTTCCCCGTGTGTTTACACCTATGGTGCGGTGTTTGGGAATACACAGGTGTGTGTTGGGTGCTTTCACACTTTATACTATTGTGCTGTGAACACCGATGATGTCATAGGGTGTGTATGTACGATCGTAGCTACAGGTTATCTTATGTGTTTTACTGCCAGAACTACTATTGTGGTGCCTTTGGTGTTGAATTACATTTGCCTGCCGTGGATTACCTCTTGACCTTCCCATTACATTTCTGCATGTTGCACCTACCATTTTCTGGCGTGCATCCTGCAGCCTACTTTCATTTGTACTTTCCTGGACCTGGCGTATCTTGCATTATGTGTGCTACTGCCGGTCTGCTGTCGGTTTGCTTTGCTCTGCTGTGTCAGGTCTCCTATCTTTGCAATCCAATACCTCCCCTCCTTTCTTTGCATTCCAATGCCTCCCCTATCCTGTTTTGCAGGTTTCTGCAAGCAGACTTGTCAGCTGCTGTCGATTGGCCTTCGTGGGTTGATTGGTGTTGATTGCTCATTAGTAATCCAATTACCCTACTTCCGCATTTCCTTCTTTTCTTCCCCTGACCTTCCTGTTTCTGCTATTGTTTGCGGCACGTGCGTCCGATTACTGGGTTTCGGGCATGTTTTCATCCTCGTACACATGCGTGTTTGGGCACCATGTGTGCTCTCAGCTAAACGATTCCTCCCCACCCCTGTCCTGCAGCTTTGCTTAGCAATGGACAGGCCAGATTTGCAATGCTCCAATGTGCTTACTGCTACGGTGGCACACCCCTCTGCTGATGTCATGTATCTCCTCTGAGCCACTCCTCGGTGTTATACCGCTGTGCCGTATGGTACAACCTTCATCCGACGGGACATTTGCGATTCAGTATTATCTGCCTCATTTGCATGGCATTGACTACTAATTCATAGTTACCGCGCCGAACACTATCGCAGGCCCTTAACAACCCTTGCACCTTGGTTGTGGTGTTCCATGCCTACCATTGTGTATTATGCTGTAAACCTGATTTCTATTATGTTGCGATTTTATGACATTTTTATATTATTTCTTTAAGTTACAGCTTCCGCAAACATGCCCTGCGGTTGTGCTGTGCATTACTGTGGACATGACATTAAATGTTGTTATTTACGTGTTGTGCATCTTTACTTATGCCATTGGCTGTGTATTTCGCCATTGGCATATGTTAACGTTGTGATACCTGGGTCTGGCCCTCTTCCATAGCTCCGATGTTCTGTTTGGAAAAATGTAAACCGTGTTTTTTGGTTTACATTTCCGTGGGCTTACGCTACGCCTGCACCACTTCATGAATTGCTTTATGCCTTCATTTGCATGGTGCGACACTGCACATGGGGTGATTAGCATACCAACGCCGGGGGCTGCGCAGTTCTGGCGTACGCTGGTAGTGCACGTGGAATTGGATCGTACCTGAATCGCTCGACGGCCATATTTGGCGTTATGCCGCCTACGCTATGCCTGCGCTTGGCGCAAGCTTCATGAATCCTGGGGAACAATTATATTACTTTTGGGAAGCAAATACCTCATAAGGATTTTCATTTGTACTGTATTCCTTGCCTAGGCCCTGATCATAACATACCTTGCTGTCAGTTTTGTGCTAAATTTAATCAACGCACTATTAAATGTCGGTATATTTTTGCTTCAAAATATTTTGGCTCACGATTTAATTATCCAGAAATGTCATCGGTTAGCAATCCGACTACTGGAATACCTAAAAAAATGCAAGAAAAAGGCAAAGACAGGCCGTCGAGGTCCAAAACTGATGACGATGCTTCTCCTAAGCTAGTTGCCAGTTCGCCGGTACTCAGTGAGGCGCTTTCATAGCCCCTGATACCTGCTACTTTTTATTCATAGGCCTCTACTGAGACCCATTCAAAGTCCGGTATGCCACGAGATGCTTCAGTTATGGAACCCGCGGATGTCTCTACCTTAGATGGGTCCAGAGACGCTGTGCAGGCACCAGCTTCTGAGGGTGTTTTCAGGCTTACAGATTTGTATATTAGACCGACACCATCTTCAAAACTAAGGCCAAAAAGAGAGACTTAGGGATTTTCTTCTTCTTCCTCAGCATAGGCCTTTGGCTATACCTCCTGTTCTAGACATTGTTGATGTTTTTTTCAGAATCTAGTATGGCTCCTGATTCTCTGCCTCCGGCTCCTTGAAAGCCAGACAGATACTACAGGGTTCCTGATTCCCACAAATTCCTTTTCAAGAATCCTATTGCAGATCCTAAAACCATTTCTCAGGGTTCCAAGGGCATTAAGGCCTCTACTGGTAAAAATCCTACCCCTTCAGATAGATATTCCAGGGCGCTGGATAGATGGGGTAAGAAGGTTTTCACTTCTGCAACCTTGACAATCAGAGCTTTAAACTGTCAGTTTCATATGCTTAAATACCAACAGCATATCATGGGTCTGTTTAAACAGAAAATGATGTTAATTGCTGACTGTGTCAAAATAAGGATTTACAGGATTTATTGCATTCAGCTGAACAAGTTGGAAAACATACTTTGCAATGTGGTTTTGATTCTTTTTAGGCCTCTTGCAGGGCTGCTGCAACTGGGTCTGTGCTAAGGCGGCATGCTTGGCTCAAAGAGCAAATGCTGCCTGATCATGTTAAAGAAACATTGTAGGATGCTCCTTTACACCAGGACCGTCTCTTTGGTAATAAAGCTGAAGAAGTTTTAAAAAAGATGGAAGATAAAGCTAAATCAATGCAAACTGTGAAAGATTTCTTACAAGTGCAACCTCCTAGATTTAGTAGACATTGGCCTACTAAGAACTGGTCCTTTCCAGTTCCTTTGAGAGACACTCAAGCAAAACCCAGACATTCCAAAGGCTCCAGGTTTCAGTCACAAGGGACTTTTAGAAAAAAACAATGGGGTGACTCCACCTCCAAATCTGGAAACAACAAGGCACCTCCCTATGGTAAATAGTCTCAAGGACTTCCCTCTACACTTTCCAAGCACTTACCTTATACCCGCCCCTTTGTGGGGAAAACTGGTACTTCATGCAAGAAACTGGCAAGTTATAACCCAGGACAAATGGGTTTTAAATATAGCAACCCAGGGATACAGATTTCATTTCCACACATTGCCAATTCCAAACATATGGCCAGACTTGGCCGCAAAAATCAGTGGGAAGAGGCCCAGAAACAAATACTGTCCCTCATGAACATGGGGGCTATTCAACCAGTACCAGAAGATGAAACGGGACAAGGTTTATATTCAAGACTTTTTCTGGTACCCAGAAAAGACAAATCATGGCATCCAATTCTGGACTTATCTACTCTAAACACATTTCTGGACATTCCAAAATTCAAGATGCTGAGTCTTCAGTTACTTCCTATGCTTGGCAAAGATGCCTGGTTGGTAACTCTAGACTTAAAAGAGGCTTACCTTCATATCCCAATCAGAGAATCTTACAGAAGATACCTCCGCTTCAAAGCAGGCTACTTGCATTACAAGTTCTCTGCACTGCCCTTTGGCTTGTCTACTGCACCCAGAGTCTTTACAAAGTGCCTGGCTCCAGTAATTGCATTATTTAGACAAAGAAATATTCAAATATATTCCTACCTGGACGAGTGTCTAATTCAGGCAAAAAACAAGGACATTCTTCTAAAGTATCTGGCATTTGTAAAAGGGTTCTAACGTATCTATGGTACACCATAAACGAACATAAATGAGACATAGTACCCTCTACAAAACTTACATTCCTGGGTGCAAGCTTGAATACAACTGCCCAGATGGCTTACCTTATGCCAGAAAAGCAAATTCATTTGGTAACTTACTTCAAACAGGTGGCCACAAAATCCCTGCTAACTGCAAGACAAATTCTGCAAGCCTTGGGGTTCATGTCCTTCTAATTCCATATGCAAGACTGCATATGAGGAAACTTCAGTGGTACATAAAAAGTTTATGGAGTCAACATTGTCACAGCCTGGAAACAACGATTCATATCATACCATGCCTGAAACTAGAGTTCCTATGGTGGGCAGAGGCATGCCACCAAAACAAGGGACTGCCATTCACTCCACCTCCTGCCGCCCAAACCCTAACCACAGAAGCATCAGACTATGCTTGGGGGCTTATCTGGCAGGGAAGTGCATTCAGGGCAAATGGAGACCAAATCAAATGTACCTTCATATCAATCAGAAAGAGATGCTAGTTGTACAGAATGCTCTGACAGCCTTCAAGGACTACCTTCATCCAGGACAATTACTGATAAAGACAGACAACACCACAGTTATGTGGTACATAAACAAGCAGGGGGGTACACACTCCTACCCCCTTTGCAGACTAGCCATGGCATTGTGGAACATGGCATTGACCTACCAAATACAACTACAAGCTCAATTCCTGCTAGGAAAGCTGAATACTCTGGCAGACGAACTATACAGAAATCTCATGGACCCACACGAATGGTAACTGGAACCATGGATTTTTAACATGTTGACATGAAAATGCAGGAGCCCAGACATAGATCTTTGTGTCTTACCCCAGAATTATCAGTTGGATAAATTCTGCACAAGAACTCATCACAAAAAAACCTGGAAAGTGGATGCTCTATCATTCAGCTGGAAAAACCTTTCAGTCTATGCTCCCGCCTCTGCACTCCAAAGTTCTACTAAAAGTCAAACAGGACAAATCAAAAATGATTCTGATTGCTCCAGACTGGCCTCGCCAACACAGGTACCCACTCCTGCGCAATGTGTCACACCTTCCAACGTGGCACCTGCCTCAGACACCTTACTTACTGTCTCAGCAGAAAAACAAATTCTGCACACTCAGCTCCAAACTTTGAATCTTGCAGCGTAGCTAATCACCAAAGTTCACCCTTAGCATCTCTCAGTAAACCTGTGATGGATGTCATTTTGGAGGCGAGAAGGCCTAGTACTAGAAAATCTTATACTGAAAAATGGTAAAGATTCTGTGCATGGAATCAATCACTAGGAATAAGCACAGCTGTGCCCAATATTCCTCAGATTTTACAATACTTAACTGAGATACTTCACAAGAGCATGTCCTTTTCTTCCATAAAATTCCATGCCTCAACCATTTCAGCTCATTACAACACAGAACCTCCCCTCTTCTCTCATCCTCTGCTAAAGCAGTATCTCAGAGGGGCCAAAAACTTAAGACCACCCAGAAGAGCTCCAACCCCTGCCTGGGACCTCAATTTTGTATTGGAAAAACTCACTCTCCCTCCTTTCCAGCCAGCTGCTACTGCAAACTTAAAATTTCTGTCCTGGAAAACAGCTTTCCTTTTAGCAGTCACTTCAACTAGAAGGATTTCTGAATTACAGGCTCTTATGGCAGTGGAGCCTTTCATTATATTTCATGCAGACAGGGTGTCTCTCAGGACCAATCCATCCTTCATGCCTAAGGTGGTATCCAGTGTGGCTCTTAATCAGACTATGCATTTGCCAACCTTCTTTCCCAATCCACAGAACAAGGGAGAGCGGATTCTGCATTCATTGGATGTACACAGACAACTTAGATTTTAATTAAACAGGACAAAATCCCTAAGAAAATCTGAACAACTACTGGTGTCATTTGCTGCAGGGGCAGAGGGAAAGGCTATTTCAAAGCAGACTATTTCCAAATGGATAAGCCATTGTATTTGGTTCTGCTATATGCACCATGGTAAAACTATGCCCCACGGGATCAGATCTCATTCCACCAGGGCTGCATCTACTTCTACAGCCTTTCTCAGAGGTGTTCCTACCAGAGACATTGTAGAAGCTGCTACCTGGAGCTCAGTTCATACATTCACCAAACATTACCATTTGCCTTTCTTCTCTAAATCTAGAGCTGGCTTTGCCACTGCTGTCCTGCAGGGCCTAATAGCTGGTCCTAATGCTGTATAAATCCATCCTCCCAACCATAGCTTTGGGAATCTACCCAAATGTAATGACTGCAACAGTGAAACATGAGGAACATAGTACTGTTGTGTACACTTACCATGAATATAGATGTTCAAGTGTATTCACTGTTGCAGTCTTGGTTACCCTCCCTCCAGCCCCCTGTTTTTTCTCTTACTATACTTCTACTTATTTTTACTATGCTTGAAAGCATTTTTGGTGTATTTGCTTGTGTTTGGAGGTATATTTCTTGTGTTTTTAATTATATATATCTATATATTTTGCTCCCCATTTGGGGGGCACCTGAATCTGTGGCAAGAAAAACTGCTGTAATGGCATTGGCTGCATGTTTTATACCCCTGACGACCTTACGTCATGGAAGAAGGGAGAGCAACTGATGCAGGACCCAAGACTTTGTTAATCAGGCCGACTGAGGGCAACCTGCCAGCAGATTACCCCAAATGTAATGACTGCAACATTGAATACACTCGAACATCTACATTTATGGTAAGTGTACACAACTGTACTTTGTCATTGGTAGTGGCCAGAAACTGTAGTTCCTAGCACCACAGGCAGGTGCAGCTAAGGCAAATGAGGAGTGAAAGTAGTAGGAACGAGCAGCAGTGGATGACAATGCTGGCTGAAAGAAGGTGCCATGCACCATGATACTGATTAAAAGGCAGAACTCTGCGGGACTGCTTTTCATGCTCAAAAGCCCAATACTCAAACATGCATAGTTTGGTCACTCTTTACATTAGAAAGATACATCCCATATCACAATATTAGACAGGCAGGGCAATTTTATTTCAATTTCTGCAGATGGGGAGAAACCATTTGTACACAAGTACAACTAAGGAGATGCATAAGTAACAATGGGACATCCTATCATACAACAGACTGTGCTGACTCAAGGATAGGATTGACCAACATCATGGTGATAGCATGTAATTTCCCTCTCTAGCCATAATGTGTATGATAACATTTTTACACTGAAAAGGTTTGTCACACATTGTAGTGTAGCAAATAAGTTTTAAATGATTGATATGTAAACACAGCAAGATAATATTGTAGAGAAGTTAGTTGTTGCATTTGAAATATTGTTTGTGACTCTGATCTATGGCTGTAGGTGAGGTGTAATAGTGGCCTACAAACTTACAATCTGTGAAATAATTATGTGAGGTTTGTGAATTTATATACATCCTTCATTGCTAGCAATGGTCGTAATAGGAAGTTGTATTTATTATAGAGAATATAATATCAGGAAAGCAGGGACTGAGGTTTGCAGTATTCCAAATGATAAAGTAGCATCAAATGGTTGCAATGTTACTTTTTTATGTCATTGCACCTCCCATTTAACCATCCACATCTTTTCCATTTTAATCTCTATGCTGTCCATTTTGTTTGTGTTATTATTTGAAAAAAATACATAAACACATAATGAACATAAATGACTTACAAAACATTTTTCCAATTATTCAAAACTATCCATTGCATGCTGTTTGCCATATACCAGGATCATACCTCCCAACCTGGAAACATCAAAAATCTGGACAAGGTCTATGAAAAATAGGTACAAATCTGCACGCTGATTAACATCTAATTTGCATACATAATAATGTAACCCCACCCACCCCAATGGAATTGTGGGATATCAACTTTCTAATGCAAACTGAAGAACAGACAACCAAAATATGGCACCGCTGACCCCCTGCAGCCATCCCAATGTCCCAATACCTGGGGATTTTTCCTCATTTACCATAAACACTAATGTGTGCATACTGCTTTACCTCTACAATAATTATTTGGATCTTATTTTGACAACTGCTAAACAAAGCAATACTGTCTCAATGAAAATAGACTTGGCATTAAAATTTCTCTGCCCTTGAAACTCACATTCATTAAAATAACATTAAAACCCACACCACATCCAAAGAAAATGCATCTGGCCAGTGGTGGATAAAGGTTACCTTTGGGCCGTTTTCAAATCATTGGCCCCTTGCACACAAAACAAGAAACATGTATGTGTTCTTTTCTTTTCTTTTCTTTGATGCACCTTCCTGACTTTAAGTTATATTCCTTGTATAATATGTATAATACAACACACTTGTTAGAGCGCATTTTAAATTTATTGCTTAAACATTTTTCCAGTAGGCTTTACTGTAGGCAATGAAACAAAATGCATGAACCAATAATGACAAAACTGTCCAATTCAGAACATTTCCATCATAAAAGTCTGCTTCCACACCCACACTATAAATAGAATGACAGTAGTGTAAGACATACGCACAGATTCTTACATTTATTTTCAAGTTTAGTTTTTTTGGGGGGGTACAAAAGGTCAAAAAACAGGAACACATTTTAAAAAGTGCTTGTATAATCTTGGAAACTTGCTAGAATAAAATGTTACCACCATGCATGTCACTACAAGTCTTGAACCTTGGAACCTATGTACTACACTTAGAGCAACATACCACTATGCCAAATCAGCAGTTTCCTAAAAAATTGAAAGACTGAAATATGATGTCTATCATTTAGTGAATTCAATTCTCACTTCTCACCATAACTCTCAACCACTTAGCACAAAACTCCTGGATAAGCAAAGCCAATAATGGGGGAATACAAATTCAGTTCTCACTTCTCACCACAGCTCTCAACTCTAAGAATAAAAAACCTGGACAAAGCTCACAAGTGGTGGTGGCTATTTTCCAACTGGTTTGTAGCCCTGATGGTGCTGACGTCATTGTGCACGTGATGATGTCAACTCCAACAGCGCGGTATTTGAAAAAAAAAATAAATGAAAAAAAATTGGGAATGAAGGGGTGCCACATGGGAATCATGGCACACCTTCATTGGACCCCAAAACTTGGTAAAACCCGAGTAATTTGGTATGGTTGAGAGGTATGACCAGCATTACTGGTCAACAGTGAACAGAGAGTAATGACATTTTACACTTTGGTTTAAAAGTTTAGTTGGGATATTTGGTAGGCATCTTAATTTTTACAGGCATCACCTGGGTTTAATCACCTGGGTTTAAATACCCTGTGCTTCTGAAGTATAACCAAACTATGCACTTGTGATGTGCTGAAGAGGTCAGAAAAGGCAAAAACATGCAAGTCCACAGCTAGTGGGGAATTGGCCCTATTGGCTTGAATGTAACCATAATGATTTAAAAAGTAAAAAAGGCATGGGCATTCAGAAGCCATGTCGATGATATACTTGATGTCCTTAATAGGTCATTTTAATATGTCCCATGGGCCTACAAGAAGCTTAATGTGTTATGTAAAATCTTCATCTTGCAGTATTTTTACTGAATGGGTTGTTCTTGTGAACATTTTACCCCTGGTTTTAAGGCTAGTTAATGTCATATAACCAAATCTAGGACAATTCCAATGCATGCTCTGAGACTTTGCATTAGTCACATAACAAAGTTTAGATTCCTTGCAGGTCAGTAAACTAGTCTCCTGAAGAACCATGATGACAGACTGCAGCAGGGCCAATACCAGAGCTTAGAATACACCTCAGAGGCCTGGGACCATCTGGTATGTGAGCTCACCAGTGCTACTGGCATCCCCCATACAGGTCCGTCATCATTATGATGACCTGAGATGGAGGAAGGGGGTGCTCTTTCCCCAATGGATCCAAGATGCTCAGGCCCGGAATGCCACAGAAGTTTGTAAGTATATCTACAGGTAATATATCAAATTATAGTAGGAATATCTGATAGAGAGAGGTATGCATAATGGTGGGTTTTCTCCCTACAGCTGCAAAGGAGAAGGCTCATAACATGGAGGACCAAGCAGGATGACTACTACGAGTCTGCTATAGGCCTCAGGTAGATGTAAAGTGAGGGCAGACTTGTAGAGTATTGAGCAGTATTGTTGTGAAAAATATAAGCCTATACAGCTGGTAATGGACTGTTTTTCAATCCCCCCACCCCTTATCTGCATGAATAAGTATTATTCATATACTAAGGGTATGTTGTTCTCAAATCCTAATGTTGGAACGTTTGTCCTATTACTGTTCATATATTTAAATGGTTCAATGCTAACATACCTTGTTGAATTTCCATTGTTGTTAGCCTGTTGCCATAAATGTTACTGGCATGCTGTAGAATAATGACTGTTATTCCATTTTTGCATGTGTGCTGTTTGCCATGCAATTTCCCCAATTCTATTGTTCTGGGTTAACTGTAACACCCATGCATTCTGTTATAACTAATACTGAAATGTTTTGTTCATGACTAACCAGTACACCTTGAAAAACCTTAACACTATAGCATGTTTCGGTAGGCAGATCCCAGCGGATTTGCCTGTCTTGCCTTACTTGGATGTGGCACCAAGTCCAAACACATCTCTGACCCAACATCGAACTGCCTCCTCCACTGGTCCTGCACCACGCTCGGGTGGAACTGCATCAGGGGATGGGGCCAGCCCCCCTGGGCATGGGCACAGAGAGGACTCTGTCACATGACACCAGTTCCGAGGTGTCACCTGACACCAGTTCCGAGGTATGGTGCACAGGGTCATCCAGAGGGACTTGGATGTAAGCCTGCACCAGATTGAGGGCAGAATGGTGCACTTTGAAAGGCAGGCTGGCCCAATCATTCAGCCCCCAGCACAGCCACTTTTGGGGCCATGAAGGTGCAGTGGTGACTGCCCATGGGTGGGGACTTCAGTCCCTCTGTTTCCATTTGGGGGCATATGGCCCTCCAATTCCCAATCACCCTCCTCATCCAAGGTGTTTATCTTCCTCATGTGTCATACACTGCCCCATCTGCTGTCTTGTTTGTCTGCAAAAGCAACCTCTCCTACCCAAATTACCTCCCCAAATGTACCTACAACCCTTCCTCAACATCCCACTTTCACCTTAGATAAAAAGGGGGCATATGTTCCCACAAAAATAGTCTTGTCCAATACATAGCTCTCCATTTTGCCCCCATGTACACTTTCATGAATCACTCATCCCATCAATTAATCAACAAACTTATGTCCCCCATACACCTCCCAGTCATTTAACATTAGGGAAAATGAAATTCACTACTGGCAGGTATTGAACCCATAACCTTGTGCATTAGAGTCAGAGCAATAAATCACTACACTAAATCTGCTGTGGGAATGAGCAATGCTTTTGTAAATATATCATGCATCACAGTCATTTTGCATTAGGGAAAAAAAAGTCATCACTGCCACGTCTTGAACCCAGGACCCTGTGCACTCTAGTCAGAGAAATGTACCACTACACCACATCTTCAGTGAAATTTAGTAATGCTTTTGAAAATATATCATGCAGTCCAGTCATTTAATATTAGAGAAAAAAAACATCACTGAGAGGTCATGAACCTAGAACACTGTGCACTAGAATCAGTGCAATGTACCATTACACCAAATCTCCCATCATAACTAACAATGCTTTTGTATATATAGCATGCATTACAGTCATTTAACATTAGAGGGAAAAAAGTCATCACTGGCAGGTCTTGAACTGGGTGGAAAAGGCCTCAAAATACTTTAACCTACAAACGCACAGACAGAGCAGGTGAAGTGAGATTAAAACCCTTACCTGACTACTATTACATAATGGAAGTCACCTTCATACTAGCATGTGCCAGTGATTGCCACGTACTCTTCTATGAATCAATCACCCCATCAATTAATCAACAAACTTATGTCCCCACACACCTCCCTGTGGGATGTGAGGCTCCAAATTATCCACATTATTCATAGCTGTTGCTGCCCAAGGAATGGATAGCTATGGTCCTTTCTTACACCTGTCCTGCACATCCCTACCTGCCTTTCATAATGTATTTCCCTTGCTTGTTCCTGTTTCATCATTTTCGTATCACCCCCTTTTTTTTTGGAATTAACACGGGTTTAAGTGGGAGTAGGCACTGCTAAGCAAAGCTAAGCATCTCTTGGCACCACTTAACAACATGCAAAACACACAAACCCACTTAAACTTGCTTAAAACTGCTTTAATCACTCTCTCATTCAACCACTGTTATGCCCAGCAACAAAATAACCAGCCCTAGCAGGTCTCAAACCCAGGACAGGGTACACTACAGTCATAGCAACATACCAATGCACCAAATCTGCTGTAAGAATTTCTAATGCTTTTGTAAATATATCATGCATTACAGTCATATAACATTAGTGAAAACAAAAGTCCCTACTGGCAGGTATTGAACCCAGGAGCCTATACATTAGAGTCAGAGCAACATATCACTATGCCAAATCAACTATGGGAAGTAGAAATGCTTTCTGAAATATATCATGCGTCACAGTCATTTAGCATTAGGGGGAAAAAAGCCATCACTGCCAAGTCTAGAACCCAGGACCCTGTGCACTCAAATCAGAGAAATGTACCACTACACCAAATCTTCAGTGGAAATTGCTAATGCTTTTGAAAATATATCATGCATTACAGTCATTTAACATTAGGGAAAATGAATAATCATTGGTAGGCCTTGAACCCAGGACCATGTGCGGTAGAGTCAGAGCAATATACTGCTATACCATATCTCCTGTGAAAATTGCTAATGCTTTTGTAAATATATCATGCATTACAGTCAGTTAACATTAGGGGAAAAAAATTATCACTAGCAGGTCTTGAACCCTGCATGCTGTCAACCAGAGTCCGAAGAAAGTACCACTACACCAAATCCCCCATCAACACTGCAAATGCTTTTGTAAATATATCATGCATCACAGTCATTTCGCATTAGGGGGAAAAGTCATCACTGTCAATTCTTGAACCCAGGACTCTATGCACTCAAATCAGAAAAATGTACCGCTACACCAAATATTCAGTGAAAATTGCTAATGCTTTTGAAAATATATCATGCATTAGTCATTTAACATTAGGGAAAGCAAATCATCACTGGTATGTTTTGAACCCAGGACCCTGTGCAGTAGAGTCAGAAAAATGTACCACTACATTATATCTCTTTTGAAATTTGCACATGCTTTTGTAAATATATCATGCATTACAGTCAGTTAACATTATGGGAAAAAATTATTACTAGCAGGTCTTATACCCTGGACGCTGTGGACAAAAGTCAGAGGAATGTACCACTACACAAAATCCCCCCTCAAAACTAATAATGCTTTTGTATATATAGCATGCATTACAGTCATTTAACATTAGAGGAAAATAGTCATCACTGGCAGGTCTTGAAATGGGTGGAAAAGGCCTCAAAATACTTTAACCTACAAACACACACACACACGGCAGGTGAGATGAGATTACAACCCCTACCTGGCTACTATTACAGAATGGAAGTCACCTTCATACTAGCATGTGCCATTGATTGCTATTGGTGTGCAACTGTCTGCATGAGGATATCCCTCTATGCCTTTCAGAGTCTCTTTCTCTCTCTCTCTCTCTCTCTCTATGTCTCTGTCTGTCTGTCTCTCTCTATCCATCTCTGTCGGTCTCTCCCTCTGCCTGTCTATAATTGATATATTTGTATATGTTACATATATATATCTGTATGCCTATCACACTCAACAGATGCAGATATAACACATATGTGTCACCTCCAGGTAGCTGCGGGTATTACTGTCTGATGGGAGTGGGGAGACACAGTTAAGGTGTACCTAGCTGTCTGTATGAAAAGACATATCTGGACAACAGAGTTGTATACAAGTGTAGGAGCATGCCCAGTAAGACATTCAATAGTAAGAGCCTGACTCCATTCCAGAGGTAGCTGAAGTCTGGTCTAGAATTTTGTGTGCTAAAGCTGAATGGCTGATGAAGCTGTGTAAGCAGTCCAGCACCTCAGTGACATACTGTGTGAGAAATCTCCTGGCTGTGTGTTATCCTTATTAACTGAGTCATATCTTGGTGTGGGTACAGAGGGAATTGTACAGAGCATAGTTTTCAATAATATGTGTGGCATATTCTACATAGTACTGTGGTTTCCTGGTATGTGAGTGGCAGATCAGTATAGAATTAAGTCAGGGAGCACTGACAGACATTTGTTTACTGACCCCATACATTGCAGGGAACTAGGGTACAGCATAAAATGTTCTGGTGTGCACATTCTATCTTTGTCTGGCTGGTGGTTCTCCTCCCGTTATATGTCTCTCTTTGTCCTTCTGTAGTGCAGTCATGGCCTTTGGTCCGTCCCCGTTTACAATTTTTTGTAAGGGGGAGTGGGTGAAAATTTTAAAATGGGCACAACCCGGGGTTAAACCCCACACCCTGGAAAGTATTTTTTAGATGGTGAGCCCCCAGGGCCCCATAAGGGTTATTTCCTCAGATTTTGTGTTGCCCCCGAGGCAGGCTTCAAGGGTTGGGCATGGGGGTGCGATTCCCCCCAAAAAAAATTTACAGCCCATTTAAAACAAAATTGGACAGGGCCCCGACAAGGGGAGGCCTTAATAAGGGTTTCCCTTCCCGTTGGGGAGCTTTGTATTTTTGAATTTTTCCCTTTTTGGGGGGGAACTTTTTCCTTTCCAATTGCTGGGGGTTTCAATACCTTTAAAGGGGGGTTTTCCAATATTTGGGCAGAAAAAAATGAATAAAAAGGGGAACGAAAAGACCTCCCCCTTGGGGTTTGTGAAACCCTTCATTCCCTGGGAAAGGAAGGTTTTTTCCACTTTAAATTTATGTCAAACGAATTTTGTAAAATGGGCCCCAACCCTAAACCCTTCTGTTTAGTATTTCCCCCTTTGGTTTCTAGGGAAACCCCTTTTTTTTCCCCAAGGGTATGCCCCCCATTTTCATTTTTGGGATTTTAATTTTGGATTGCCTTTTGGACCCGTTTACAAAACCCAATGAAGGTTCGTGACATTTTTTCAAAATAATTTTTCCCCCATCTAAAAAATTTCAGGCCCTTAACCCCGGTTTTTGTACTTTGAAATGAGCCAAAAAAGGGGGCCCCGGTAAATGTGGGGAAATTTGACAGGTTTAACTAAAAAGGCAAGCAAAATTGACCCCTTTTTTGCACTTAACCAAAAAGCAAATTTTTTGGGACAAAACCCCGGGAATTTTTTGTCCTGGGGGGTTTTTTTCCCCCAAAACCCCTAAATGTTACGTTTTTTTTCAAGGTTTCTTTAAAAAAAACAAAAGGTTTGGCACGGTCCCTTTGAAAACCCAAAAGGGTTTGGGCCAATGGCTGGAAATTCCCCTTTTTTTATTTGGGGGCCCTTTTGACCCCCTATTTTTAGACCCTTTAACCCTTTTTGGGAGGAATTTTTGGGGGCCTTTTTCCAATTGCCTGGCCCCCGGGGGTCCGGGTCAAAATTAAAAATTCCCCAATGGGGTTTAATTTTCATTTGGTTTTGTGGGAGAACAAGGGGATACCCTTTCCCTTGGGTCTGTGTTTTTCGGTTGGGAAGAGAAATTTTTCCAACCCACTTTGGAAAAAAAAAAAAAAAAAAAAAAAAAAAAAAAAAAAAAAAAAAAAAAAAAAAAAAAAAAAAAAAAAAAAAAAAAAAAAAAAAAAAAAAAAAGGGGGGGGAGGGGGGGGGGGGGGGGGGGGGGGGGGGGGGGGGGGGGGGGGGGGGGGGGGGGGGGGGGGGGGGGGGGGGGGGGGGGGGGGGGGGGGGGGGGTTTTTTTTGGGGGGCCCCAACCAAATTCCCTTTTTGGGTATAAGGATATTTTTTTTTCTCCCCTTTTTTGGGGGGAAGGGGGGGGGGAAATTTTTGCACCTTTTAACCTGTTTTTAGCCAGTTTATTTGGTTTTTGGCCAAATTTGGTTTTTTTTTTGTTTCTGGAAACCGAACAAGAGTGGGCCCAGGACTGAGCCCTGTGGGGCACCACTTGTGACAGGCTTTGAGTCTGACATGGCACCAGCAACTCTGACCCTGTGGGTTCTGTCACTTAGCCAGTTTGCAACCCATCTTGTGACGTATGGGTTTACATTTAAGCTGGTGAGTTTTTCAATGATACCTGAGTGGGGTATTGTGTCAAAAGCCTTTGCCAGGTCAAGGTAGGCTGTGTGGACTGCCTTGCCCTCATCAATGGCCTTGGTGACTGTTTCGAAAAAGTCAACCAAGTTTAAAAGGCACGATCTGCCTTTGACAAAGCCAAACTGGGTTGGATCCAATGTCTGCAAGTCCCCTTTGTCTTTATTTATGAGTTCCATTATGATCCTCTCCATAGCTTTGCAGACCAGGCTTGTCAAGCTGATGGGACGGTAATTTCCAGGGTCGGTGGAGGCACCGCCTTTGTGAAGTGGGACCACAGTTGCCGTGCGCCACACCTTGGGTACGTATCCTGAGGTGAGGCTAAGATTAAACAGCTGCCCTAACTGCAGGTTTAATTCCTCAGTGAGTTCGTGGAGCACACAATCGGGGATACCATCTGGTCCCATGGATGCTCTGTTTTTCGCCTTGGAGAGAGCAGTTCTCACCTGAGCGTTTGAGATGTTTGGGGGGCTACAATCCTCTGGTATAGATATCTCTCCTTTTGGGGGGGAGGGGGGGAGAAATTTGCACTGAACCTGTCAGCCAGTATGTTGGCAATGTCTGTAGGTTCAGTGATTTTTACATCATTTTGAACTAATTCTGAGCATATCTGGGAGTTTCCTCCCAGGTTTCTAACATAGCTAAAAAAGGCCTTATGATTGTCTTTTGAGTCCTTAGCGACTTTTCTCTCAAAATTTGCCTTGGATGATTTTATGAGAGATCTTAGTTTTTTACTTATAATGATTAAGGGTGTCTTCCCTTTTAAGGATTTTGCTCTATCTTGTAGTAGCTTCCTCCTTTTGTTGTAGAGCTTGTTTATGGCTGGGGCCACAAGACTGGATGCTTGCCTTTGGTACAGAGTCTTTGTTTTGTTTGGGATTGCCTGAGCCATGCAGTCCTGGAGGTGCTGGTAGAAGGCATTTGTAAGTGTTTCAGCGGCTTGAGTAATGGTTTCCGCAGGCTCGGGGGCCTTGAAAGAGACCACACTAGTCTTTAGAAGTGTGAAGTCAGCTTTTGAGAAGCTCTTCATTGTGGTCTTTTTTATCTGGGGTGGGGGCGGGATGTGGACTTCCAGTGAGATTAGTTTATGATCTGATCTCACCAATGAGGGGTATACTTCCGGTGTTGAACAATGTGACCCCATGTTCATGATGATGAGATCTAGTATGTTTTCTCCTCTTGTGGGGATGGTGACTAGTTGTTCCATGGCATTTGAGTTTATGAACTCTAGGAACCTTTGGGCTAGAGTGTTGGGGCTTGAGTAGTGATCCCAGTCTATATTCAGATAGTTGAAATCACCTAGTATGATGGTGTTTGGAGATACATTTATCCTCTCCAGTGTTTTCAGGAAAGCTGTGTGAGGTTCCTGAGTTTGAGAGGGTGGCCTGTAACATGCTACAAATTGCAGAGCAGTCTTGCCTATGGTTAATTGCACCTGGATGGTCTCCGATGCATCGTGCATTGCCACCAACCTTGAGGTGAGGGTGTCCTCGATGAATATGGACACCCCCCTCCTTTCTTGGTGTTGTCCGGATTTTGGGGCCAGAACGCATGATATCAGGTAAAACCTGATAATGCCGGGGTGCTCTGAGGAGCCTTGAACCAGGTTTCAGTCACAGCACAGACATCGATGTTCTCCATACTGAGAAGGGCTTTGAGTGCGTGCATCTTGAGGTTGAGACTTCTGGCATTGAGCAGCATTACCCTTAGATTTTCTCTTTTCTTCTGTTCTAGGGTGGGAGGTTTAGAATTTGTGCCTTGCCTACAAAAGGCACTATGGGGGTGGCAAGAGCCTTTACCAATATCCAGAAGCCCTATTTCATGTTGTTCCTTTTGAAACTTAGAATTGTTTTGCACTTTGGGATAAATAAAAATGGCTTTAGAATGACTGAGGTCCCTGTACTGGAAAGATTTGCTTAGTCTAAATGCATGCTTTATATTTGAGGGTGGGAACACGATTTTTGCCTATTTAACTTATCTGAGAATGATGGTAATATTTACTGTTTTTTTGGCTTTAACTGATTGTACAAGGATGTGCCTATGCAGCAAGTGAAAGGCAAATATAATCTTAAGTAGATCATTTTCAGTAACAAAAATTTAAGGAACATTGAGTCTCCTTTTCTGAAGTCTGTTGTCTTATTGAAACTATGTAGTGAGCTTAGATAATACTCAGGTCAAAAGATTTGTCTTGAAATACTGTCAAGGGTTGTATCCAGACATATACAATAGTAGTTTTGAATGTTTATGACTCCTGTGGCCTTAACTGTTGACTACAGACTTTTTTAACGCACATTATCCAGCTGCTCCATGAATATGCTTGTTCCCTATTGTGAAGGCTGTCTTGTACAGATCTTAACTGAATAATTAGGATGGTAAAGCAAATAGTAACACAACATAAATATGTGCAGGAATGAAACATAAACTAATCTTGTATTTAGCCTGTAAGTGTATTTCTGTCACAAACTCTTCACCTCTTCCACCCTTTCTCTGACATCAAATAAACCTGCTTGATTCTAACCTGCTTCCATCAGCAACAGTGCTTAGTCCCTTGTGTGCCATAATGCACCTGCAGCATGCAGATGGACTGAAGAACTGCTATCTTATGACTAATGTAGCAACTCATGTCACCTGAAACATGACCATACCACATACCTGTTCTGTATTCCATCAGATTAAGACATGGTTGTATTATGTACTTTCTTATTTATTGAAAATGTCTGCACAAGAGCAGTATTTGACTACTTCTAATTCCCATTCTAAGTTTACCACCTGAAAGATGTGTTTATGAATGCACTAATACTTTGTCATCAGCAGCACAAGCACAATGCTTCCCAGTAAGGTAATGCTTCCAGACCAGTCAAGGTAAAACAATAAATAATTATATAGGTAGTACAATGTCTGTATGTTTTTACTGAATTTTGAAGAA
>NC_056750.1:686997215-687070442 GCF_019279795.1 Protopterus annectens
TTGTACTTGTGTACAAATGGTTTCTCCCCATCTGCAGAAATTGAAATAAAATTGCCCTGCCTGTCTAATATTGTGATATGGGATGTATCTTTCTAATGTAAAGAGTGACCAAACTATGCATGTTTGAGTATTGGGCTTTTGAGCATGAAAAGCAGTCCCGCAGAGTTCTGCCTTTTAATCAGTATCATGGTGCATGGCACCTTCTTTCAGCCAGCATTGTCATCCACTGCTGCTCGTTCCTACTACTTTCACTCCTCATTTGCCTTAGCTGCACCTGCCTGTGGTGCTAGGAACTACAGTTTCTGGCCACTACCAATGACAAAGTACAGTTGTGCACACTTACCATAAATGTAGATGTTCGAGTGTATTCAATGTTGCAGTCATTACATTTGGGGTAATCTGCTGGCAGGTTGCCCTCAGTCAGCCTGATTAACAAAGTCTTGGGTCCTGCGTCAGTTGCTCTCCCTTCTTCCATGACGTAAGGTCGTCAGCGGTATAAAACATGCAGCCAATGCCATTACAGCAGTTTTTCTTGCCACAGATTCAGGTGCCCCCCAAATGGGGAGCAAAATATATAGATATATATAATTAAAAACACAAGAAATATACCTCCAGACACAAGCAAATACACCAAAAATGCTTTCAAGCATAGTAAAAATAAGTAGAAGTATAGTAAGAGAAAAAACAGGGGGCTGGAGGGAGGGTAACCAAGACTGCAACAGTGAATACACTCGAACATCTATATTCATGGTAAGTGTACACAACAGTACTATGTTCCTCATGTTTCACTGTTGCAGTCATTACATTTGGGTAGATTCCCAAAGCTATGGTTGGGAGGATGGATTTATACAGCATTAGGACCAGCTATTAGGCCCTGCAGGACAGCAGTGGCAAAGCCAGCTCTAGATTTAGAGAAGAAAGGCAAATGGTAATGTTTGGTGAATGTATGAACTGAGCTCCAGGTAGCAGCTTCTACAATGTCTCTGGTAGGAACACCTCTGAGAAAGGCTGTAGAAGTAGATGCAGCCCTGGTGGAATGAGATCTGATCCCGTGGGGGATAGTTTTACCATGGTGCATATAGCAGAACCAAATACAATGGCTTATCCATTTGGAAATAGTCTGCTTTGAAATAGCCTTTCCCTCTGCCCTGCAGCAAATGACACCAGTAGTTGTTCAGATTTTCTTAGGGATTTTGTCCTGTTTAATTAAAATCTAAGTTGTCTGTGTACATCCAATGAATGCAGAATCCGCTCTCCCTTGTTCTGTGGATTGGGAAAGAAGGTTGACAAATGCATAGTCTGATTAAGAGCCACACTGGATACCACCTTAGGCATGAAGGATGGATTGGTCCTGAGAGACACCCTGTCCGCATGAAATATAATGAAAGGCTCCACTGCCATAAGAGCCTGTAATTCAGAAATCCTTCTAGTTGAAGTGACTGCTAAAAGGAAAGCTGTTTTCCAGGACAGAAATTTTAAGTTTGCAGTAGCAGCTGGCTGGAAAGGAGGGAGAGTGAGTTTTTCCAATACAAAATTGAGGTCCCAGGCAGGGGTTGGAGCTCTTCTGGGTGGTCTTACGTTTTTGGCCCCTCTGAGATACTGCTTTAGCAGAGGATGAGAGAAGAGGGGAGGTTCTGTGTTGTAATGAGCTGAAATGGTTGAGGCATGGAATTTTATGGAAGAAAAGGACATGCTCTTGTGAAGTATCTCAGTTAAGTATTGTAAAATCTGAGGAATATTGGGCACAGCTGTGCTTATTCCTAGTGATTGATTCCATGCACAGAATCTTTACCATTTTTCAGTATAAGATTTTCTAGTACTAGGCCTTCTCGCCTCCAAAATGACATCCATCACAGGTTTACTGAGAGATGCTAAGGGTGAACTTTGGTGATTAGCTACGCTGCAAGATTCAAAGTTTGGAGCTGAGTGTGCAGAATTTGTTTTTCTGCTGAGACAGTAAGTAAGGTGTCTGAGGCAGGTGCCACGTTGGAAGGTGTGACACATTGCGCAGGAGTGGGTACCTGTGTTGGCGAGGCCAGTCTGGAGCAATCAGAATCACTTTTGATTTGTCCTGTTTGAATTTTAGTAGAACTTTGGAGTGCAGAGGCGGGAGCATAGACTGAAAGGTTTTTCCAGCTGAATGATAGAGCATCCACTTTCCAGGTTTTTTTGTGATGAGTTCTTGTGCAGAATTTATCCAACTGATAATTCTGGGGTAAGACACAAAGATCTATGTCTGGGCTCCTGCATTTTCATGTCAACATGTTAAAAATCCATGGTTCCAGTTACCATTCGTGTGGGTCCATGAGATTTCTGTGTAGTTCGTCTGCCAGAGTATTCAGCTTTCCTAGCAGAAATTGAGCTTGTAGTTGTATTTGGTAGGTCAATGCCATGTTCCACAATGCCATGGCTAGTCTGCAAAGGGGGTAGGAGTGTGTACCCCCCTGCTTGTTTATGTACCACATAACTGTGGTGTTGTCTGTCTTTATCAGTAATTGTCCTGGATGAAGGTAGTCCTTGAAGGCTGTCAGAGCATTCTGTACAGCTAGCATCTCTTTCTGATTGATATGAAGGTACATTTGATTTGGTCTCCATTTGCCCTGAATGCACTTCCCTGCCAGATAAGCCCCCAAGCATAGTCTGATGCTTCTGTGGTTAGGGTTTGGGCGGCAGGAGGTGGAGTGAATGGCAGTCCCTTGTTTTGGTGGCATGCCTCTGCCCACCATAGGAACTCTAGTTTCAGGCATGGTATGATATGAATCGTTGTTTCCAGGCTGTGACAATGTTGACTCCATAAACATTTTATGTACCACTGAAGTTTCCTCATATGCAGTCTTGCATATGGAATTAGAAGGACATGAACCCCAAGGCTTGCAGAATTTGTCTTGCAGTTAGCAGGGATTTTGTGGCCACCTGTTTGAAGTAAGTTACCAAATGAATTTGCTTTTCTGGCATAAGGTAAGCCATCTGGGCAGTTGTATTCAAGCTTGCACCCAGGAATGTAAGTTTTTGAGAGGGTACTAGTTGTGATTTATTTTCGTTTATGGTGTACCATAGACACGTTAGAACCCTTTTTACAAATGCCAGATACTTTAGAAGAATGTCCTTGTTTTTTGCCTGAATTAGACACTCGTCCAGGTAGGAATATATTTGAATATTTCTTTGTCTAAATAATGCAATTACTG
Organism: Protopterus annectens; assembly: GCF_019279795.1. Taxonomy (NCBI): domain Eukaryota; kingdom Metazoa; phylum Chordata; order Ceratodontiformes; family Protopteridae; genus Protopterus; species Protopterus annectens. The sequence continues at coordinate 687,000,401 of NC_056750.1, forward strand.
GAGCCAGGCACTTTGTGAAGACTCTGGGTGCAGTAGACAAGCCAAAGGGCAGTGCAGAGAACTTGTAATGCAAGTAGCCTGCTTTGAAGCGGAGGTATCTTCTGTAAGATTCTCTGATTGGGATATGAAGGTAAGCCTCTTTTAAGTCTAGAGTTACCAACCAGGCATCTTTGCCTAGCATAGGAAGTAACTGAAGACTCAGCATCTTGAATTTTGGAATGTCCAGAAATGTGTTTAGAGTAGATAAGTCCAGAATTGGATGCCATGATTTGTCTTTTCTGGGTACCAGAAAAAGTCTTGAATATAAACCTTGTCCCGTTTCATCTTCTGGTACTGGTTGAATAGCCCCCATGTTCATGAGGGACAGTATTTGTTTCTGGGCCTCTTCCCACTGATTTGCGGGCAAGTCTGGCCATATGTTTGGAATTGGCAATGTGTGGAAATGAAATCTGTATCCCTGGGTTGCTATATATAAAACCCATTTGTCCTGGGTTATAACTTGCCAGTTTCTTGCATGAAGTACCAGTTTTCCCCACAAAGGGGCGGGTATAAGGTAAGTGCTTGGAAAGTGTAGAGGGAAGTCCTTGAGACTATTTACCATAGGGAGTTGCCTTGTTGTTTCCAGATTTGGAGGTGGAGTCACCCCATTGTTTTTTTCTAAAAGTCCCTTGTGACTGAAACCTGGAGCCTTTGGAATGTCTGGGTTTGGCTTGAGTGTCTCTCAAAGGAACTGGAAAGGACCAGTTCTTAGTAGGCCAATGTCTACTAAATCTAGGAGGTTGCACTTGTAAGAAATCTTTCACAGTTTGCATTGATTTAGCTTTATCTTCCATCTTTTTTAAAACTTCTTCAGCTTTATTACCAAAGAGACGGTCCTGGTGTAAAGGAGCATCCTACAATGTTTCTTTAACATGATCAGGCAGCATTTGCTCTTTGAGCCAAGCATGCCGCCTTAGCACAGACCCAGTTGCAGCAGCCCTGCAAGAGGCCTAAAAGAATCAAAACCACATTGCAAAGTATGTTTTCCAACTTGTTCAGCTGAATGCAATAAATCCTGTAAATCCTTATTTTTGACACAGTCAGCAATTAACATCATTTTCTGTTTAAACAGACCCATGATATGCTGTTGGTATTTAAGCATATGAAACTGACAGTTTAAAGCTCTGATTGTCAAGGTTGCAGAAGTGAAAACCTTCTTACCCCATCTATCCAGCGCCCTGGAATATCTATCTGAAGGGGTAGGATTTTTACCAGTAGAGGCCTTAATGCCCTTGGAACCCTGAGAAATGGTTTTAGGATCTGCAATAGGATTCTTGAAAAGGAATTTGTGGGAATCAGGAACCCTGTAGTATCTGTCTGGCTTTCAAGGAGCCGGAAGCAGAGAATCAGGAGCCATACTAGATTCTGAAAAAAACATCAACAATGTCTAGAACAGGAGGTATAGCCAAAGGCCTATGCTGAGGAAGAAGAAGAAAATCTCTAAGTCTCTCTTTTTGGCCTTAGTTTTGAAGATGGTGTCGGTCTAATATACAAATCTGTAAGCCTGAAAACACCCTCAGAAGCTGGTGCCTGCACAGCGTCTCTGGACCCATCTAAGGTAGAGACATCCGCGGGTTCCATAACTGAAGCATCTCGTGGCATACCAGACTTTGAATGGGTCTCAGTAGAGGCCTATGAATAAAAAGTAGCAGGTATCAGGGGCTATGAAAGCGCCTCACTGAGTACCGGCGAACTGGCAACTAGCTTAGGAGAAGCATCGTCATCAGTTTTGGACCTCGACGGCCTGTCTTTGCCTTTTTCTTTGCATTTTTTCAGGTATTCCAGTAGTCGGATTGCTAACCGATGACATTTCTGGATAATTAAATCGTGAGCCAAAATATTTTGAAGCAAAAATATACCGACATTTAATAGTGCGTTGATTAAATTTAGCACAAAACTGACAGCAAGGTATGTTATGATCAGGGCCTAGGCAAGGAATACAGTACAAATGAAAATCCTTATGAGGTATTTGCTTCCCAAAAGTAATATAATTGTTCCCCAGGATTCATGAAGCTTGCGCCAAGCGCAGGCATAGCGTAGGCGGCATAACGCCAAATATGGCCGTCGAGCGATTCAGGTACGATCCAATTCCACGTGCACTACCAGCGTACACCAGAACTGCGCAGCCCCCGGCATTGGTATGCTAATCACCCCATGTGCAGTGTCGCACCATGCAAATGAAGGCATAAAGCAATTCATGAAGTGGTGCAGGCGTAGTGTAAGCCCACGGAAATGTAAACCAAAAAACACGGTTTACATTTTTCCAAACAGAACATCGGAGCTATGGAAGAGGGCCAGACCCAGGTATCACAACGTTAACATATGCCAATGGTGAAATACACAGCCAATGGCATAAGTAAAGATGCACAACACGTAAATAACAACATTTAATGTCATGTCCACAGTAATGCACAGCACAACCGCAGGGCATGTTTGCGGAAGCTGTAACTTAAAGAAATAATATAAAAATGTCATAAAATCGCAACATAATAGAAATCAGGTTTACAGCATAATACACAATGGTAGGCATGGAACACCACAACCAAGGTGCAAGGGTTGTTAAGGGCCTGCGATAGTATACATGTCGGTAACTATGAATTAGTAGTCAATGCCATGCAAATGAGGCAGATAATACTGAATCGCAAATGTCCCGTCGGATGAAGGTTGTACCATACGGCACAGCGGTATAACACTGAGGAGTGGCTCAGAGGAGATACATGACATCAGCAGAGGGGTGTGCCACCGTAGCAGTAAGCACATTGGAGCATTGCAAATCTGGCCTGTCCATTGCTAAGCAAAGCTGCAGGACAGGGGTGGGGAGGAATCGTTTAGCTGAGAGCACACATGGTGCCCAAACACGCATGTGTACGAGGATGAAAACATGCCCGAAATCCAGTAATTGGATGCACGTGCAAACAATAGCAGAAACAGGAAGGTCAGGGGAAGAAAAGAAGGAAATGCGTAAGTAGGGTAATTGGAGTACTAATGAGCAATCAACACCAATCAACCCACGAAGGCCAATCGACGGCAGCTGACAAGTCTGCTTGCAGAAACCTGCAAAACAGGATAGGGGAGGCATTGGAATGCAAAGAAAGGAGGGGAGGTATTGGATTGCAAAGATAGGAGACCTGACACAGCAGAGCAAAGCAAACCGACAGCAGACCGGCAGTAGCACACATAATGCAAGATACGCCAGGTCCAGGAAAGTACAAATGAAAGTAGGCTGCAGGATGCACGCCAGAAAATGGTAGGTGCAACATGCAGAAATGTAAAGGGAAGGTCAAGAGGTAATCCACGGCAGGCAAATGTAATTCAACACCAAAGGCACCACAATAGTAGTTCTGGCAGTAAAACACATAAGATAACCTGTAGCTACGATCGTACATACACACCCTATGACATCATCGGTGTTCACAGCACAATAGTATAAAGTGTGAAATCACCCAACACACACCTGTGTATTCCCAAACACCGCACCATAGGTGTAAACACACGGGGAACTTTTAAAATGTACATGTTGGGAGCTGCCAGAGCTGTGATTCAGCAGCATGTGTTATAGACTGATGGTGTTGTGGAGGATGATTTGACACCTGCTTGCTGTAGTGTGCATCCCAGGGAGGTATGCTCACTAACAATATTAATGTCTGAGCTGCATGCCCTCTGCTGTATTGCAGACATGCTGCATGCCATCTGGCAAATCACATGCATGGTGTGTGTGTGTGTGTGTGTCTATGTCTGTGTGTCTGTGTTTGTGTGTGTGTGTGTGTGTGTGTGTGTGTGTGTGTGTGTGTGTGTGTGTGTGTCTGTGTGTGTGTGTGTGTGTGTGTGTGTGTGTGTGTGTGTGTGTGTGTGTCTATTGTACTTTACAGTATTTCTTTGCATTCACAGGTGATGTAGGTGCATTACCCTCCTGCGGTCCATCTGATGTTAGTGTCCCCACAGATACTAGCGGTGATGAACATATGCATGAGGTACAGGCAGGGTTGTCAGGGGCTGAATGTGTGCCAATGGTTACCATCCCAGCTATGTCCCCCTCTTCCCATAAACAGTTCTGCTGCCAACACATACCGCATCACTAGTGGCCATAGAGGAAGGACAGTCAGCGTCTTTTAGCGTGGAACAGGAACGTGTGGTGGCTACAGAAGGTGTGTCTACACACCATGGTGTCAGTGTAATGACTGCAGATGTGCCACACAGGCATGTGGCTGATGCTGCTCATAGGAGGACCTCTGGCAGACATGCACCTGCAGGACAGAGCGCAGCAGCTGGTATCACCAGACGCATGTTCCAGACTGTAATGTTGGCACAGGCATGTGCTGAATGGCAGAACAGAGAAGGGAAGAGGCTGCAGAGGGCTGCTATCCATGTGCTAAATGACAACATCCAGGCATTGGCAAATGCTCAACAGCAGATTGCTAATGTTCTGGATAGGCAATTAGGTGAAATGGTCAGAATCCTTGACCGAGGCATGGCAATCCATGAGCGGGAGTTGTCTGTGATGGAACATCTGGTAGGAGTGAGGCATAAGCCATGTGGACATAGGTCAGCAACACCACCTAGTGTAGGTTGACATGAGCGTGCCACCTCACATGCCCGCTCCCATAGTGCCGGTAGCAGTAGCAGTGCAGCTGGTGCTGCGCTGTCAACACCAGGACACAGTAGGCCACATGGATGTGGCCCTGGACGTTCTCAGCGGGGACACAGTTCCAGCGGACATGTGTCATCGGACAGCAGACACTCTGGACCTCCACCTGGTAGTGCCCATGCAACCCCAGGCAAGCACAGGTCACGTGGTCATGGACGGACACAGTGAGCTGTACAACCTGCTCTGTACAATCTGGGGCTGTCAATTATACCCCATGTAGGCCTCACAAATGGCAGAATTGTGTACACACATACACACACACAGCAAATACAACTGTAGGGCTCCACAACATCCACATGCATTCTGCACAGACATGTCCAGTCAACTCACCGGCCCTTACACACACACACACACATGATGTTATCCATTGGTGCAGCCTACGCCTCTGGCAAACATATCACCCTGTGCATATGATGAAGCCTGTGCCGCATCCCTGTCATCCATACCATCGGTGCAGGGTTATGCACAAATATTCTGATGCATAGGGTGAACAGCATAGTGAGAGGTGTATGTAATATTGCCTGTGTATGCATAGTGAGGGATGTGTATGTTGCAGGGGTTGTGTGTGAATACTGAGAGATGTGTATGTGATATTACCTGTGTATGCATAGTGAGGGATGTGTATGTTGCAGTGGTTGTGTGTGAATACTGAGAGATGTGTATGTGACATAGGTTGTGCACTGTCGGCATGCACCGGTCATATCATATACTGCAGGTGCAGCATGCATTGTGATGTGTTCATGGTATGTGCCTCGGTTACATCTGTAGCACCATGTTGGTTGTGATACCCTGGTTCCCTCCTATGGTGTACTTGCATGTGCCTACAGGTAGCAGTGCTTGCAGTCCCCCATGTGTAACTGTGGATTGCTCACAGGCACGTCTGGCAATATCAGCATGCTACATGTACCCTCAACCTGACTGTTGGAAACACCAACATGACACAGATGTCTGCACATATGCTGCACCTGATGCATGTGGTCAGTGCCACAGGCTACACTGGACAGAGACGTGACATACATAGCAGGACACATTACAGGTATGGTGACATGGTGCAGGGGTTGTACACAGCAGTCTGGCCAATGATGTTGTGAGGTGACACTTGGTAGCTGGAGGCCACACTGTGCAGCAGTAGAACCCTGTAGCAGTACAGGAACATGGCCACATTCACGGGGTGTACACCACTATAACGCACACCCCATAGTGTGCAGGTGGGGACCCTTGCCTATGTGGTCATAACCCTCACAGTACTATGCACCCACACAACGTGTCACAGAGAAGTTACATGCACAGGTAGCCAGTATGGCTGGGACCTATGGCATCAACAGGGTAGTGCAATGCATCACCATTATGGGTTAGTCACCACGTGGGGTTAGTGATCATTTCTCACCATATATTAGCATACACCCTCACACCAAGCACCACACATACATACAGACACACACACACTGTGGTGACCACACATGTGTATATGGATAGCCGACGTGTGTGATGCACCACACCGACTGGCGTCATGCCTCCCACACTGATGTATGTACAGATCTCTATAATGGTGTACAAGGATGTGTAACAACTGGGACATATTCCCTGCAGTATGTGGCATCTCTGGTCACATATTCAGACACACATGGCAGTACTGGGAATTATACACCTGCCATATGATGATACGTTTGATAGACATGCAGCGGTATTGATTGCATTACGTGTACCAACGCTATATTTGGCAAATGTGCTGCTATATGCACACGGGAGGTTGTAGGTGTTACAGGTGCCATGTGACATATAGTTGGTAACACCTGACCGCTGTGTATGCATTATGTCAGCACCGTCATGTAACAGTGACATACCGTACTGTTTGCAAATGGCATGATAGGATGGTGTGTGACAACTGTGAGCCACCCCTGCACACATACATCTACACAGGTGGTACACCACGTTATGTACACACATCCCTCCATATGTGCTGTTTGTATGTCACCATATACAGGTGTCAATGATGGGTCTGCATTGCGACTGCATGTTGTAGGTTGGTGCAACTATGGTACGGACATCGGCCACCTATCCAGGCATGTCTAAAGGTCAGCTCCCACTATTTTCTCCTGTCTACCTGATGAATCTGGCCATCTTGGGGCAATGCAGCAATTGCCTCATGTACACAGAAAACCCTCTCCTCCTACCACCCAACACTACAACCTGTGAGAAATACACTTATATAGTCAAACTAGAAACAAATGTCTCTTCACCCAAGACTGGACTAGACAGTCAAGAGGCGAAGGTAAACATTGCACCACACCACACTCATCACATAGTCCCTCAAAGCCTACACCACCAAAACACACACATAGCAACACAAAACACACACCTACATTCATGGAGGCTCTCAATAAAAATCTGCTCAAGCAACAGGGACCTCCAAAGCAGAATTGCAAGCAACCTCCACCTCCCAGCACAACTCAAATTACACATAGCCCACAAACTCAGTGTGCCACTCAACCGCAGCCCATAAGGCATAAAACGCATGTAACACTCTAGTCATAGGTGACTCTATAGTCAGGTACACTGATGTTCCACTCACCAGGCTAAACAAGCAGAAAGTTACTGTCAGCTGCCTGTTGGGTGCCAGGATCCACCACATAATGCACGCACTCAGGTCACTCCACAACAAGTACAAATATGACTGTCACTGTCCATGTCGGTGTGAATGACCTGAGACGTACCTCCCTGGACTACATGTAAAGAGATATGGAGGAGCTCTCTGATCTTGTAGTCCAGGAAGGTATGACCCTAGCCCTGAGTAGCATACTGCCATCACCCAGAATGATACCACAGTACAAGGACAAAATGATTGACTTCAACAACTGGCTAAGCTTCTGGTGTCATTTTAAGGGGATCCAGTACCTGTCTGCCTGGGATGACATGATTGACAGACCACAATGCTTTACCAGAGATGGTCTGCACCTGTCGCCCTTGGGATTCCGGACTGGCTAAGGCTCTTGCCAACCCTATCATGCCTTTTTTCTCTCCCTCATCATTCTAAACAAGCAACTCAGAGAACTAATAAAGTCTGTTAAAGCCAAATTTGGGGATAAAAGAGCCTTCTAGCCTGAGGACAATCTCAAGGCTTCCTCCAGTTAAATGTACAACCTCAAAGGCAGTGCATAGATATGCACTAAACTAATTCTGAATAGTAAACGTATGTATTAAAAATAATGCTTGGATGTCCAGCCCTGGAACAGTTAGGAACTATCCTAAAGCTAACTTCTGACTATTAAATGAGTCCCTGGAAAATTCCAAGTGCCCAACAAACCACTGCCTATGTGGAATTGCTATCAAAAAACCTGTATAATCATGCTAATACAAGTCTGCATACATATGTCTGTACCTACCAGGAATAAGAATGGGGGAAAAAAACAAGTTAACATGTTGGAATCCCTATATCAATAGGTTGTATAATAAAAGGAAGATAATCATGCCAAAATTAGGAAGTGCAGTGTCAAGCAATTCAATCTCTCCCTCATCATTCTAAACAAGCAACTCAGAGAACTAATAAAGTCTGTTAAAGCCAAATTTGAAGATAAAAGAGCATTCTAGCCTGAGGACAATCTCAAGGCTTCCTCCAGCTAAATCTACAACCTCAAAGGCAGTGCATAGATATGCACTAAACTAATTCTGAATAGGAAATCTACACTGAGCCTGAAGATATTGCAAATCCACTGGTCAACAAATTCAGCTCCAGGTTTTAGCCCTCACTTCCTGATACTCCTCAGGGAACACCAATAGACATATCCCTTACTACTGGGAAAGCATGTAGGCAGTAATATTATCTTTAACCATGACAGTGTCTATGGTAGTAAGGAAATCATTCTATATTGCACAACGTATACCAAAGGATATGGCATCAGTAACGTCCCACCCCCCACTTTAACATTCTCACTCCGAGATCACACTAGAGTGAGGAAAAGAGAATATTCCCTTATCCACACCGTAGTAGATCTCCGCAACAGTCATCCCACATGACTCCCTCTAGCTGCAGGCATACTTCAGCGAAAGTGTTTTTTGGTAAAAAGCACTTTCGTGGAAGTATGCCCGGCTGATAGTGATTCTGTGTTGTATATATTCACAGTGATATCAGAATTTAAAATCACAGGAAATATTTGAAATAACATTGAAGGAAAGGTTCAGACAAGTAAAGGATAAGAAAATTAGAGATGAACACAAGGTTAATCCATGAATTCTCAATAGAATACTACAACAATGTAACTGGCACCTGCTACAGACTCTAGCACTAGACCAGGCAGTCGACTTTTTCAATAGTACTTTTATAAATGTTATAAATACAATAGCTCCCGCTAAGAAACATAGAACCAAATCTAACTATGCACCTTGGCTAAATAGGTCCACAAAAGCCCTACTAAAAACCAGGGACAATGCCTGGAAGAACTGGAAAAAGAACAATTCTGGCCATAATAGACAAATATATCAACAACTTCGAAATCAGGTCAAAAAACAAAAAAAAAATGGATAAACAAAACTACTTCCTTAATGTCCAAAACAAACATTCCAAAAACCCACAAAAATTCTGGCAAGCTATCAATTCCTTTCTAAAACACAGCAAAACTACCACCCCAGCCCCAAACACCAAGACTAACAATGACAGCATAGCTTCTCAATTTAATCACCACTTCACAGAATCTATTCTCACATTATCTACCCAACTATCTGACAATAATTCTACACTCGCGCCAACTACATATAACAAAGATTTATCCTCCTTTACACTTTCACCTGTACCAACCTCCATGGTAAAAAAAACTGCTATTAAAACTAAAACCTACCACCCTTGCAGCAGATGGTTTACTCATTAATTTCCTAAAATTAGTTGCAGAGTCCCTGGCTTACCCTGTTTCAGTTCTTATTAACCACTCCATACAAGAAGCTCAAATCCCCAAATTATGGAAAGTGTCATACATTATTCCTCTACACAAAAGTGGCAACTCCTACGAGCTATCAAACTACCACCCCATTGCTATCCTATCCCCTTTCTAAGCTCCTAGAGAAACGTATTCACACACAAGTGATGCACTTCTTAATCTCACACAATCTTCTCTCCTCTACACAGCATGGCTTCTGCCCAAATCATAGTACAACTACTGCTCTTCTGTCCTTCACCAATCAGATTAACCAACTTAGAAACAACAATCACTTCGTATCAGCCATATTCCTAGATCTATCTAAGGCATTCGACATGGTCTCTCACAACCTACTTCTAGACACTAACTACAATGTCCTTTGCCCCCTCCACTACATCCTGGTTCAAAACTATCTCTCTGATAGACAACTGGCAGTCAAATGGCAGGGTGTACCATCACCTTTACTACCAACTATTATTGGCTTTCCACAAGGATCAATACTAGGTCCACTACTATTCACAATTTTCACCAATAAACTACATATCTCCACTCTGCAAGCATCACTCATACAGTACGCAGATGACTCCACCTTAATCTGCTCAGCCCCATCCATAGTGACCCTTTAAAACCTTACCCAAGAATCCTTCTGTTCCATCGAGAAATGGATTACTGATATCCAACTTATTCTAAACCCCAACAAGACAAAATTACTTTTCTTTAACCCCAATAAATCCAGGACCATACCTACCTCCTTCACTATCACCTCCAAAAATGGCACAACAATCTCTCCCTCACCCCATACTAAGCTCCTCGGTGTAATAAGGATCTTCACTTTGATGTCCATCTCTCTCAAACCATTAAAAAGGTACATAAAAAGCTAGGAACTCTGTACAAACACAAACAGTTGCTATCAGATCAAGCACGAATCACCCTAGCCCAAACACACCTACTGTCTACTCTATTGTATGCTTCCCCAATACTAACCCACATCAGGAAAACAGACATGGACAAACTAGACTCATGTTACAACAAAATAGCAAAATTCACAAATAACTCCACATTTAGAAGCCATCACTGTCTTGCCCTAAAAGAGCTACAGTGGTTAGAACTCCCACAATTAATTAGTTATCACCAACTAGTCCTCACCTACAACATAGTAAAAAAATCCCCACAAAGCCCCAGCCTTAAATCAACTACTAAACCAATACATAACAAACCGTCACCTGCGGTCATCCAACAAAACCCTACTCTGTGTATCTAAACCTAACAATACTGCAGGAAAAGCTCTTTTCTCTTATTCCATCACCAAGAAAAGGAACAGCCTCCCCCAGAATATCACATCAGCTCCATCTATATTGCTATACAAAAAATTACTCAAGTCGCACCTCGCACAGTGCTGGCTATGTCCTTGCATCACTTAGATGCACCCCCCTCACACTTATTACCCAGTATTCTCACTCTTTACGATACCTACAATACTGTAATTAAATTACTCCCATGAGGAGCTTGTACACAAACCATTATCTTTTGTATTTATATATTATCTCTTGTGAAATACCTCTTTCACTGCATAAGGAAATAGGGAGTATTTCTCTCCAAAATACTCCTATCCAATTTCAACTATGTGTAAACTATGACTGCATAAGCTTGCATAGAACAAACTATTGCATATATAGATATATATATATATATATATATATATATATATATATATATATATATATATATATTTTTTTTTTTAATTGCATTGTATTATATATCCTTTGTTTATATATATCATGATTGTTTATATATATCTACCACTGTATTTGTTTAATGTGGAGCTTTTCTCCCCGGGCCTCTACTGTAAATGGACCTTGCTCCAGTCGGACATTCCCTGTTAACAAATGTAAAATAAAAATAAAATAAATAAATAAATATGGCCATCTAGTGGGGGATTCTGGCTATACACACATACACACACACACACACACACACACACACACACACACACACACACACACACACACACACACACACACACACACACAGTAAACCACCATAATCAGGCACATACCCACACTAGGAACATTGTAGAGCATATGTTTGGGCTGCTCAAGTCACGGTTATGCTGCCTTGAGATATCTGGTGGAGCCCTGCAGTACTTTTCAGCTACATGTGCACACAAATTGTGTGCTATGCTACGCAATATGATCCTGTGGAAACAGCTGTGGCAGGAACATCACAGGGAAGGGGGCACAGCCCCCCACCATTGCCAAGGTCCCCACAGGAACAGGGGGACTCACAGGAATCACCACCTCAGCCTGTCTCTGTAGGCAGATGTAGGCATGCCCAATATGCCCGGCCCTTGGCAACGAGGCAACATACAGCACATACTCAGGCACCCTAGGGACCCAGGGACTGAAACCTCTCTCCAACTCACACACACAGTGAAAAGGATGACACACACATCACACTATCTGTACCTTACCATGTATAAACTGTGTACTGCATTCATCTGAGTCAGCCCTGAAGCACTGTCCTCACAACTGCTGCAGGCCTAAGGTAAGTCACTTTTCTTACCAACTAATGAATGGAGTAGCATGTTGTGGTAGCATATCTATGGTATCACTGCATGTATGCAAAGGAATGGTGTGGCCTACTGGGATAGCAGCATACTGACAGCTGTTTGGGAGAACAGGACAAATGTCCAAAAATATTGATTTCCCTAGAATATGCAGTAGTCCCCTAGGTGACAAAAACCACTGCAGTATATGTAGGGGACTAACAAACTGTGAGGTCATAGATCACATGCATGGATGTCAATGTTAGAGTCCCATACACACCTCTCAGCCTCTCCCAGCAAGTCAGTTATACAAAGCCATAAAGAAATATGTGGCAAAGGACCACAAATAGAGACAATGATGAAATATTCCTATTACACACTTACAGAGTGATATCACAGCAGGTCTTATAGTTGCATTAACTCTCTGAATAGTAAGCAAACCTTTGGACAGTCAATGCAAATGTGTAGTTGAGAGGTATAGTAGGATTTGTACACACTGTCCAGAAGGCAATACTTATTACTGCAGGAAAACTGCACAATGGAGGGATAGGGGGCCACAGATATGAACAATACAGAGGTCTGAGTAACCTACACAGTGCATACTACAACAGCAGGTTGTGAGAAGTTGGCTGCCATGTCACTATGTCAGTACTGACAACAAGTGGGCACCATCCATACCCATGAAATGACAGGGTGTCACAGAATGCCCACATGTATGCCTCATATATCTGTTCTGCTTGTCATAACATTGCATTTGCGTGAAACTATTGGCAGACCAATAAAGGTTGATGTGAAAACAGCAATGTCAGACAGTAGATATACAGATGTCATCCCCAAAAGTAATTGCAAGCTAATACAAACCCGCTCTACCAACCGTGTAAGTTTGGAAAAGCAATATTAAAAGCCTGCCATTGTCTGGGCCCATGTCTGACTGTTATATATGGGTCTGTCCAGATGTCCGTCTGTAAGAATCTGACAGCTATGACCAATCTGTAGCCTAACAATAACAGTGCAACACAAACCGTCTGAGGACCACAGTAGATCTATGGGGCACAATGGTGCAAAACCCTCTAAATGGGTACATCCAGAGGTGTGAGGTCTGTAACACTGTGTGTAATGTTACAACTTCTACCCCACTCACACCATAAATACAAATACATAACAGCAGCAACTGTGGACAAAGGCCATGACTGCACTACAGAAGGACAAAGAGAGACATATAAAGGGAGGAGAACCACCAGCCAGACAAAGATAGAATGTGCACACCAGAACATTTTATGCTGTACCCTAGTTCCCCGCAATGTATGGGGTCAGTAAACAAATGTCTATCAGTGCTCCCTGATGTAACTCTATACTGATCTGCCACTCAAATACCAGGAAACAACGGTGCTATGTAGAATATGCCACACATATTATTGAAAACTTTGCTCAGTCCAATTCCCTCTGTACCCACACCAAGATATGACTCAGTTAATAAGGATAACACAAAGCCAGGAGATTTCTCAAACAGTATATCACTGAGGTGCTGGACTATTTACACAGCTTCATCAGCCATTCAGCTTTAGCACACAAAATTCTAGACCAGACTTCAGCTACCTCTGGAATGGAGTCCAGCTCTTACTATTGAATGTCTTACTGGGCATGCTCCTACATTTGTATACAACTCTATTGTCCAGATATGTCTTTTCATTCAGACAGCTAGGTACACCTTAACTGTGTCTCCTCATCCCCATCAGACAGTATTACCTGCAGATACCTGGAGGTGACACATATGTCCAGTGATGACATTTTTCCCCTAATGTTAACTGACTGCAATGCATGATATATTTACAAAAGCATTCATTATTTTCCCAGGAGATATGGTGTAGTGGTACATTGCTCTGAGTCAACTGCCCAGGTTTCTGGGTTCAAGAGCTAGCAGTGATAATTTGTTTTCCCTAATGTAAAATGACTGTAATATTTACAAAAGCATTGTTAATTCCGGTAGTTGATTTGGCATTGTGATGTGTTGCTCTGACTCTAATGCATGGCGTCCTGGGTTCAATGCCTGCCAGTAGGGACTTTTGTTTTCACTAATGTTAAATGAGTGTAATGCATGATATATTTTCAAAAGCATTTGCAATTTTCACGGAAGATATGGTGTAGTGGTACATTTCTCTGATTTGAGTTCACAGGATTCTGGGTTCAAACCTTAGCAGTGATGACTTTTTTTTCCCCCTAAAGCTAAATGACTGTGATGCATGATATATTTACAAAAGCAATGCTAATTCCTGTAGTTGATTTGGCATTGTGATGTGTTGCTTTGACTCTAATGCATAGCATCCTGGGTTCAATACCTGCTGGTAGGGACTTTTGTTTTCAGTAATGTTAAATGACTGTAATGCATGATATATTTTCAAAAGCATTTGCAATTTTCACAGAAGATATGGTGTAGTGGTACATTTCTCTGATTTGAGTTCACAGGATTCTGGGTTCAAACCTTAGCAGTGATGACTTTTTTTTTTCCCCCCTAAAGCTAAATGACTGTGATGCATGATATATTTACAAAAGCAATGCTAATTCCTGTAGTTGATTTGGCATTGTGATGTGTTGCTTTGACTCTAATGCATAGCATCCTGGGTTCAATACCTGCCGGTAGGGACTTTTGTTTTCAGTAATGTTAAATGACTGTAATGCATGATATATTTTCAAAAGCATTTGTAATTTTCACGAAAGATATGGTGTAGTGGTACATTTCTCTGATTTGAGTTCACAGGATTCTGGGTTCAAACCTTAGCAGTGATGACTTTTTTTTTTCCCCCTAAAGCTAAATGACTGTGATGCATGATATATTTACAAAAGCAATGCTAATTCCCGTAGTTGATTTGGCATTGTGATGTGTTGCGTTGACTCTAATGCATAGCATCCTGAGTTCAATACCTGCCGGTAGGGACTTTTGTTTTCAGTAATGTTAAATGACTGTAATGCATGATATATTTTCAAAAGTATTTGCAATTTTCACGGTAGATATGGTGTAGTGGTACATTTCTCTGATTTGAGTTCACAGGATTCTGGGTTCAAACCTTAGCAGTGATGACTTTTTTTTTTTCCCCCTAAAGCTAAATGACTGTGATGCATGATATATTTACAAAAGCAATGCTAATTCCTGTAGTTGATTTGGCATTGTGATGTGTTGCATTGACTCTAATGCATAGCATCCTGGGTTCAATACCTGCCGGTAGGGACTTTTGTTTTCAGTAATGTTAAATGACTGTAATGCATGATATATTTACAAAAGCATGAGAAATTCTCACAGCAAATTTGGTGCATTGGTATCTTTCTATGACTGTAGTGCACCTTGTTCTGGGTTTGAAACCTGCTAGGGCTGGTTATTTTGTTGCTGGGAAGCTAGCTAGAGTGATTAAAGCAGTTTTAAGCAAGTTTAAGTGGGTTTGCGTCATTTTGCATGATGTTAAGTGGTGCCAAGAGATGCATAGCTTTGCTTAGCAGTGCCTACTCCCACTAAAACCCGTGTCAATTCCAAAAAAAAAAAAAAGAGGTGATAGGAAAGTGATGAAACAGGAACAAGCAGGGGAAATACATTATGAAAGGCAGCTAGGGATGTGCACGACAGGTGTAGGAAAGGACCATAGCTCTCATCTGTGAATAATGTGGACAATTTGGAGCCTCATATACCACAGGGAGGTGTGTGGGGGACATACATTTGTTGCTTAATTGATGGGATGATTGATTCATGGAAGAGTACATGAGGCAAAATTGAGTGCTATGTATTGGACAAGATTATTTTTGTGGGAACATATGCCCCCTTTTTTATCTAAGGTGAGAGTGGGATGTTGAGGAAGGGTTGTAGGTACATTTGGGGAGGTAAGTTGGGTAGGAGAGGTTGCTTTTGCAGACAAACAAGACAGCAGATGGGGCAGTGTATGACACATGAGGAAGATAAACACCTTGGATGAGGAGGGTGGTTGGGAATTGGAGGGCCAGATGCCCCCCAAATGGAAACAGAGGGACTAAAGTCCCCACCCATAGGCAGTCACCACTGCCCCTTCATGGCCCCAAACGTGGCTCTGCTGGGGGCTGAATGACGGGTTCAGCCTGCCTTTCAAGGGGCACCATTCTGCCCTCAATCTGGTGCAGGCTTACATCCAAGTGCCTCTGGATGACCCTGTGCACCATACCTTGGTGACACCTCGGAACTGGTGTCAGGTGACACCTCAGAACTGATATCAGGTGACAGAGTCCTCTCTGTGTCCATTCCCAGGGGGGTTGGCCCCATCCCCTGATACGGTTCTGAGTGTGGTGCAGGACCAGTGGAGGAGGCAGTTCGATGTTGGGTCAAAAATGTGTTTGGACTTGGCGCTGCATCCAAATGAGGCAGGACAAGCGAATCCGCTGGGATCTGCCTACCAAACATGCTATGGTGTTAAGGTTTTTCAAGGTGTACTGGTTAGTCATGAGCAAAATATTTCAACATTAGTTATAACAGCATGCATGGGTGTTCCAGTTAACCCAGAACAATAGAATTGGGGAAATTGCACGGCAAACAGCACACATGCAAAAATAGAATAACAGTCATTATTCTACAGCATGCCAGTAACATTTATGGCAACAGGCCAACAGCAATGGAAATTCAACAAGGTATGTTAGCATTGAACCATTTAAATATATGGACAGTAATAGGACAAACGTCCCAATATTAGGTTTTGAGAACAGCATACCCTTAGTATATGAATAATACTTATTCATGCAGATAAGGGGTGGGGGGAGTGAAAAACAGTCCATTACCAGCCATATAGACTTATATTTTTCTATCATTTAGGAAACTGCTGATTTGGCATAGTGGTATGTTTCTCTGAGTATAGTGCATAGGTTCCTAGGTTCAAGTCTTGCCAGTGACATGCATGGTGGTAACAACAGTTTATTCTAGCAAGTTTCCAAAATTCTACAAGCAATTTTTAAAATGTGTTCCTGGTTTTTAACCTTTTGCACCCCCCCAAAAAAAAACTAAACTTGAAAATAAGTGTAAGAAGCTGTGCCTATGGCTTACAATACTGTCATTCTATTTATAGTGTGGGTGTGGAACTAGACTTTTATGATGGAAATGTTCTGAATTGGACAGTTTTGTCATTATTGGTTCTTGCATTTTGTTTCATTGCCTACAGTACAGCCTACTGGAAAAATGTTCAAACAATAAATTTAAAATGCGCCCTAACAAGTGTGTTGTATTATACATATTATACAAGGAATATAACTTAAAGTCAGGAAGGTGCATCAAAGAAAAGAAAATAAAAGAACACATATATGTTTCTTGTTTTGTGTGCAAGGGGGCGATGATTTGCCAAGTCTATTTTCATTGAGACAGTATTGCTTTGTTTAGCAGATATCAAAATAAAATCCAAATAATTATTGTAGCAGTAAAGCAGTATGCACACATTAGTGTTTATGGTAAATGAGGCAAAATCCCCAGGTATTGGGACATTGGAATGGCTGCAGGAGGTCAGTGGTGCCATATTTTGGTTGTCTGTTCTTCAGTTTGCATTAGAAAGTTGATATCCCACAATTCCATTGGGGTGGGCGGGGTTACGTAATTATGTATAGAAATTAGATGTTAATCAGCGTACAGATTTGTACCTATTTTTCATGGGCCTTGTCAAGATTTTTGATGTTTTCCAGGATGGCAGGTATGAGGCAAACAGCATGCAATGGATATTTTTGAATAATTGGAAAAATGTTTTGTAAGTCATTTATGTTCATATGTGTTTATGTATTTTTTTTAAATAATAACACAAACAAAATGGACAGCATAGAGATTAAAATAGAAAAGATGTGGATGGTTAAATGGGGGGTGCAATGGCATAAAAAAGTAACATTGCAACCATTTAATGCTACTTTATTGTTTGGAATACTGAAAACCTCAGTCCCTGCTTTCATGAAATGATATTCTCTATAATAAATACAACTTCCTATGGTTACAGCTATTATGACCATTGCTAGCAATGAAGGATGTATATAAATTCACCAACCTCACATAATTATTTCACAGATTGTAAGTTTGTAGGCCACTATTACACCTCACCTACAGCCATAAATCAGAGTCACAAATAATACTTCAAATGCAACAACTAACTTCTCTACAATAATATCTTGCTGTGTTTACATGGCAATCATTTAAAAGTTATTTGCTACACTACAATTTGTGACCAACCTTTTCAGTGTAAAATTGTTATCATACACATTATGGCTAGAGAGGGAAGTTACATGCTATTACCATGATGTGGGCCAATCCTATCCTTGAGTCAGTACAGTCTTTTGTATGTTATGATGTCTCATTGTTACTTATGCATCTCCTTAGTTGTAATTGTGTACAAATGGTTTCTCCCTATCTTCAGAAATTGAAATAAAATTGCCCTGGCTCTTTAATATTGTGATATGGGATGTATCTTTCTAATGAAAAGAGTGGCCAACCTATGCATGTTCGAGTATTCGGCTTTTGAGCATGAAAAGCAGTCCCGCAGAGTTCTGCCTTTTAATCAGTATCATGGTGCATGGCACCTTCTTTCAGCCAGCATTGTCATCCACTGCTGCTCGTTCCTACTACTTTCACTCCTCATTTGCCTTAGCTGCACCTGCCTGCGGTGCTAGGAACTACAGTTTCTGGCCACTACCAACGACAAAGTACAGTTGTGTACACTTACCATAAATGTAGATGTTCGAGTGTATTCAATGTTGCAGTCATTACATTTGGGGTAATCTGCTGGCAGGTTGCCCTCAGTCAGCTTGATTAGCAAAGTATTGGGTCCTGCGTCAGTTGCTGTCCCTTCTTCTATAACGTCAGGTCATCAGGGGTATAAAACATGCAGCCAATACATCAGTTTTTCTTGCCCCAGATGTCAGGTGCCCCCAAAATGGGGAGCAAAATATATAGATATATATATAATTAAAACCACAAGAAATATACCTCCAAACACAAGCAAATACACCAAAAAGGCTTTTAAGCATAGTAAAAAAAGTAGAGGTATAGTAAGAGAAAAAGCAGGGGGCTGGAGGGAGGGTAACCAAGACTGCAACAGTGAATGCACTCGGACATCTACATTTATGGTAAGTGTACACAACTGTACTATGTTCTTCATGTTTCACTGTTGCAGTCATTACATTTGGGTAGATTCCCAAAGCTATGGTTGGGAGGATGGATTTATACAGCATTAGGACCAGCTATTAGGCCCTGCAGGACAGCAGTGGCAAAGCCAGCTCTAGATTTAGAGAAGAAAGGCAAATGGTAATGTTTGGTGAACCAAAGAGACGGTCCTGTTTTAAAGGAGCATCCAACAACTTTGCTTTAACATGATCAGGCAGCGTTTGCTCTTTGAGCCAAGCATGCCTTCTTAGCACAGACCCAGTTACAGCAGCCCTGCAAGAGGCCTCAAAAGAATCAAAACCACATTGTAAAGTATGTTTTCCAACTTGTTCAGCTGAATGCAATAAATCCTGTAAATCCTTATTTTCCACACAGTCAGCAATTAACATAATTTTCTGTTTAAACCAACCCATAATATGCTGTTGGTATTTAAGCATATGAAATTGACAGTTTAAAGCTCTGATTGCCGAGGTTGCAGAAGTGAAAACCTTCTTCCCCATCTATCCAGCGCCCTGGAATCTCTATCTGAAAGGGTAGGAATTTTAGCAGTAGAGGCCTTAATGCCCTTGGGACCCTGAGAAATGGTTTCAGGATCTGCAATAGAATTCTTGAAAAGGAATTTGTCAGAATCAGGATCCCTGTAGTATCTGTCTGGCTTTCAAGAAGCTGGAGGCAGAGAATCAGGAGCCATACTAGCTTCTGAAAAAACATAATCAACAATGTCTAGAACAGGAGGCATCGCCAAAGACCTATGCTGAGGAAGAAGAAGAAAATCCCTAAGTCTCTTTTTAAATTCAGAGAAATCCTGACTTTCCCATTGTAAATGTTCCCTTAAGGTATGTAAAGTTTCTCCAAAAGCTAAATCCACAGGGGAGAAGCAGAAGGAGTGGAATCTTCTGCATCAGAGTCCTCATAAGTAGGTATAGACAAATCCTGTTCATTAGAAGAATCAGAAGAAATAGAATCCTGTTCAGAAGTTTCATAATCAATGTCTTGTGTAAGCCTCTTGGAAGAAGGAGGTTGACTA
Source organism: Protopterus annectens (assembly GCF_019279795.1). Classification (NCBI taxonomy): domain Eukaryota; kingdom Metazoa; phylum Chordata; order Ceratodontiformes; family Protopteridae; genus Protopterus; species Protopterus annectens. Next base: position 687,020,699 of record NC_056750.1, read on the forward strand.
CCCCTGATCAGAGTAATTAAACCTTCAGCCATTTTGATCATTTGTTTTTTAGACATAGGGACCTACACATGTGGCCCGGGTGTCAGTTTTTTACATTTTGGCCTTAGTTTTGAATATGGCATCGGTCTAATATACAAATCTGTAGGCCTGAAAACACCCTCAGAAGTCAGTGCCTGCACAGCGGCTCCGGACCCATCTAAGGTAGGGTCATCCGCGTGTTCCATAATTGAAGCATTTCGAGACTTTGAATGGGTCTCAGTAGAGGCCTACGAATAAAAAGTAGCAGGTATCAGGGGCTACAAAAGTGCCTCACTGAGTAGCGGCGAACTGGCGACTGGCTTAGGAGAAGCATTGTCATCAGTTGTGGACCTTGACGGCCTGTCTCTTTCTTTTTCTTTGCATTTTTTAGGTATTCTGGTAGTCGGATTGCTAACCGATGACATTTCTGGATAATTAAATCGTAAGCCAAAATATTTTGAAGCAAAAATATACCGACGTTTAATAGTGTGTTGATTAAATTTAGCACAAAACTGACAGCAAGGTATGTTATGATCAGGGCCTAGGCAAGGAATACAGTACAAATGAAAATCCTTATGAGGTATTTGCTTCCCACAAGTAATATAATTATTAACTTTTACTGACATCGGTAAGGAGCAAGAAAAAGTTTCCCCAAAGGAGTACTTAGCTTTTAGTTGAAGACTTCAGTTCTGAAACTCGAAAACGAAAATTTCAGGAGTCGGCCAACCGGCACTTGCGAACTGCTTCTGCTTCGGGCACCGCACGGCAAGAAAGACTGATGTAATGGCATTGGCTGCATGTTTTATACCCCTGATGACCTGACAACATGGACGAAGGGACAGCAACTGACGCAGGACCCAAGACTTTGTTAATCAGGCCGACTGAGGGCAACTTGCCAGCAGATTACCACAAATGTAATGACTGCAACAGTGAAACACGAAGAACATCCTCCTGTATCTGTTTTCTCATTATTGCTTTATGTAACATGTCACAATCTTCTAGAATTTTGGTCCAAATGACATTATCACTCTTCAGGGTTGTGCCAGATGTATTCATAAAGTGGAATTATGCCTTCAGCAGCCAAGGCGCATTCTGTAGGATATTTCTGGTTTGTGAGTTGGCATGGTTGTGACTGTTGAGTTATACGCATTTCTCACTGACATCATGAGCCAAGGGTTAAAGGAATATATGGCACCCTCACTTGATGCTCTCTGGGAAATTACCCTGGCAAACAGTTGCTAAAGGTCACGGGTCTATATTATAAGTTTGAAGTTTGAAAACTTCAAATCTCATATGATCAAAATCATATGAGTGAAGTTTTCAAGCATCAAATGTTACAACGGAGATCACCATAGGGAATATTTTGCTTCAATATAGTGCGATCTCGGAGTTGGTATATTTAAGTATCGGGGGTGTGGGGGTGCAGGGGAGCTTGCCCCGCTACATAGAGTGCTCAGGTAGGTTTTCTATTTTTAGTTTGTTTATATTTTATGTTCGATGTTTGAAAAATTTGCTCATATGGAGTCATTCATATGAGATTCTAAGTTTTCAGATTTTGAACATATAATATAGATCCAAGGTCACATGAGAGCCATAGGTGGGGGTGCTGAAAAATTGCTGGCTATCCTGTGCACACAATGTAGATGATAACCTGTGCATTACTCATCACCTGACAGTTGATAAATTGACAGTTTTTGTGATTCATGTACCTACTTCCCAGTTCAGCAGGTGCTATCTTTATTTCAGTGTGGCTATAGGCTATGGTTCCCAATACCTCCAGGCAATGGCCCATATGTAAAATATGCTTTATGATTCAATTCCCCAAGGAACATCAACTGAAATAAAGATCTTACTCTGGGATTTCATCTTAGAGTCTGACATGATGTTTAATCAGCAGCCTGTGCTGATGAAATTGAGAAAACAGTAATGTTTCTTACAAAAACAAGCTTAAACAGTATAGTGCTCTACACTACTACTGCTTCTATAGTAGGTGGAGACTTTGGGATACCACCTGACTGGAGGTAAGGCTGCTCCTCACCTGAGGAGTGAAGCAGAATGCTTATTGGTTTAGAAGCCTACAAACATTTGATATATTAAGGTCAGCTGGTAGAGGCATACTTTGAGTGAATAAAAGTGTGCTTGATTTTTTTCTACTATAATCCCAAGCTAAGTAAGTAGTTTATGTCTTGTGTTTTAGTTTGTTAGAATTTCTGCCTTTCTTTTCTAGGCTCTGAATAAAGTATTGTGTGTGAAGATAAGTTAACTTATACCACCGTTAAGAAATTTTGCTGTTTTTATGCTTTGCTTTCTGTTTGGATTTATTTGGCTTTTGATAACTCTTCATAGCTTTGAGTTTCTTTCCCAGTTTTAAAGAGTAACTAGCTTTTCAGAAGTTTATTTGCTGTTGGGTGTTTGTGGAATGTTAAATTCTCTCATTTCCATTTATAAGTTTTTCTTCTGAAATATGCATTTCTTTTTCTTCTCTTAAAATGTGTATTTTCCTTTCTGAATGGTATGGGACCTTCAAAAGATGATGATCTTGGCAACCATGCTAACAGGTAATATGCTCTGAAAACTCAATTCTAAGATGTTATCTGAAACCTGTGCATGACATGTTTTTAACTGAGAAAGAAATATGAATAAGTTTACTTGGAGTATGCAAGATTCCTTTAAAGATAGGTTATCATGGGAATTTGAATTGCCAAGATGTTGCTACTGCCTATAGGTAGTGTGAGTGTATGTATTCTGCAATAGTTGGTGCCCTGACGAGAGAAGATTTTGATAGCTTTTATCCATGTCCTACTAGGGCAGGAGGCTCTAGCTCCTACTCATGACCTTAAGTATAAGAATAGCATGAAATTTCACTGGTAGTTACTTCATCTTTACCATATGCCCTAAAAACTGACTGTGCTTTCTAAAAGAATGCAGCAGATGCTTTCCTGTACTTTAGAAGGCAGCTTTGCCAATTATTCTCTTGAATAAATCTCTTGATGCAAGTGCCCGATTACAAATGTTCAACATTAATGTAGTAAAAAATCATGGTTTCTCTACTGCTCTTCATGAAGGGTGTTCATATTGTGCAAGAGTGTGTTTGTGTGCAAGTGATGTGCCAACTAAGTTAGGGCTAAAAAGTGAGCCATGCCCTGGTTTTAAATTTCTTAGAGTGCATGTGGCTTCAACTTCTGTTAAGTCACTTGTACAAAGGTATTGATTAACAAATAATACCACAAGTAGAGGACATTTTATACATTGTCTCCTTTTTCATTCCCTAGGCTGTTTTAGCAGCACACTATGGCTGATGTAAAAACTATAGGAATGATTGTGGACAGAGTGCATACTGTTTCCTGCTACCCCCTCAGGACAGATGGCCACTCCTCATGATGAAAGTCATGGAAGAGCAGTGTTGCAGTGTGTGACAGCATTTGCACACAGTCCTAGTCTAACTGCAGAGACATCAGGACTCAAACTGAATCACAAATCCCCTGGACACAAATCAATGAACATTTAATTGGCCATGTATTGTAAAATAACATCCATACAAAAGCGTATATAAGGAAAATGTACACTAAAGAAAATCATGGATGCAAGCCATACTCCCTTCTTACTCTGTCTTGAACTCAACTGTGTATAAACTAGACAAAATGCCACACAGTGAAGCACTGTGAATATATCAACAGCACCACAAAAATGACAGCCAATATACAGTTTTTGAACTATGAAACAGCTCCAGTAACTTTGATATGGTGATTCAGTGTAATTAACTAGAGTATACCTTAGTCATTGTGAATGTTTATGATGGTGCTGAAGTGAGGGTTGCCCACTTCATAGCCTTTTCTGGCTAGTGGTGAGCCACATGGTGTCATAGGACCATTTAATGATCTTTCTAGCTTAAGGAATACATATAGAGCTGCCCTGTTACCTTCATTCATAACCTTTTTTTCTTTCTCTCAACTTTCCCTTTTTGCTGCTAGTAATGGCCTGAAGGCCAGTTTATTTTAAAAGCTGGAGGACATTTGTCCTGTCTCAGTCTCAGCCCTGCTTCTCCGGACGGGGGTTTTCTTCCTTTCCCCTGAAGGGGAAGCAGGGTTGACACTGAGGCCAAGGTCTGCGACTGGAGGGTAGACCTTGACACTTTTTGATTCGTCTTTTTTAGACGATTTTGGTTAACTTTGCCAGTACCCTCTAATAGGAGGTTCTGGTGGTTTGTATGCATCTTTCCACTACACTCTCTGTATTTGTTTTCCCCTCACCATTCTAACATTTTGTGGTGGCCTACTTGGAAGAAAGGCAGATAATGCAATTGCCTGCATTGTACTAAATTGCCTAGAGGTAAAATCATTGTACCCCACTGGTTACTAGCAGGGAAATAACAAGTGTGTTCTAACATTACTTTTTAATTTCTCCAAGTGTTTTGCTTTCTAATACCATGACGGGACTGGACCCTATTCGTAAGTCAAAGTTCATGAAATTAGTATTCTTTAAATCTTTATTAGCCAGATGTGCACTTTGCAGCACCGACATTGTGCCCAGTAATGACTCCTGCATATCGGTAACAAAGTACGATTGTAAATTCTTTTTTTATAAGACTTGTTGCTCCTACTACTATTAGAATTGTTTGGGTATCCTTCTTCCACATTGTCCTCATTTCTGCCTGCAAATCCTGGTATTTTATGACTTTGTGTCTCTCTGTAGATAAGATGTTGTAGTCACCGTGTGTAGTAATTTCATTGATCAGTGTTACTTTTCAAGGACTACTATATCTGGTTTACTCATATCTATTTTATGAACTGATGGCAATGAGTGATCCCATGTGATTTAAACTTCATCATTTTCGATAATGCTTTATGCTCATGTTTCCAGTGTTTTTCATTACTTCATTAGCATAATGTTTGCACAATCCCCAATGCAACAGTTTTGCCACATTATTATGCCTTTCAGTATACAGTCCTTCTGCCATTAGTATATCACAACCAGCAAAAACATGTGTGACTGTTTCCAATTCTGATTTACAAAACCTACATTTGTCAGTTTCTTCTACATGTTCAGTGGACTTTGTAAACCAGGTGTACGGAGTCCACTATATAGTGCCACCAATTTTAACCTTTTGGTTTAAATTCACCTCTCCTTTAACCATTCCTGCATTCAATCTTGATTTAACATGAGGTTGTTTCAATTGTTTTCTGTACTTGCGATTATATTTATGCATTTTTCACATTTCTTGCTTCTCCTCTATTCCTTCACCTTATACTTTTGTTTTTGGCACATTCAGTTTCTGCCTGATTTTTATCTACTTCTGGCTTGATTTGAATTCCTGCTTGATGCCGATATGTTTCCGCTAAAGTAAGCAGGGACATCATCTTAGAGCAGATGTATTCTCCGAATGTTTCAAATCTTTCACTACATTTGTAATTATTTATTTAACATTTCTTTACTGGGAATGTCCGACTGGGAAGTACCCATTTTCAGCAGAGGCCTGGGGAGAAAAGCTCCACAAAGAGAAAAAAAAATACGTGCAAGAATAGTTTGACAGCCTTATAGAAATTGTATTATGAACAAAAGATATTTACAAATCACATCAGGTAAAGCTTCACACAGTGAGAACAATACATTCAAAAGAAATAGTTGATATGGTAATAGTAATCCTAGACACAGTTTGACAATAAAATACATATTTTTAGTAACAGGAACAAAACTGACTATAATTCATCTCTGCATAGATGTTAGATGACTAGTACATGAAAAAGACCCAGTGCTTATCCAGGTTGGGACAGTTTGGGGAGAGCATTACAGTAGATTTTAGTACAGATGGTGTTCAGGTGGCTAGGATGCATCTTATGCAGATAAATTACAGGTGAAAATATTATATAGTGGGAGATGGCTAATCTAAGAAGGGTTTATAAGAGAAGGAAAATGGTGTTGGGGAAGAAGTGATTTTGTTCATGGTTAGCCAGAGGTGTTAAATAGTACCATATATTGGTAAAATAATTGTTTAGTAGTTTTTTCAATTGTGTTTGCTTGACAGTGGTTTTAATGGTGTGAGGTAGTGAGTTCCAGGCTTTGGCTACATAGGAGGAGTACTGAGTCACCAGCAGTGCCTGCTGTTTTTATGACTTGTAATAATTCTTTATTTGTAGAGCAAAGTGAATGTTGGCTATTGTAGGGATGAAGTATATCAAAAAGACCAGAAGTTTTCTTGGGCAGATAGAGTAGCTTGTGGGTCATAGTGAGCCGAGTACTTGTGGTACTTCTAGCCAGGAGAGTGTCTTAAGATTAATGCAATGGTGGGTCTTGTAGGGAGATCAATGTAGCAAAGCTTGCACTTTTGTTATAGCTTGATTCTATTTTTTCTGACCTTTTTAGGTTTGTGATAATTGGTGAAGCATGGAGGAGAGCTGATAATAGGTGGGTCCTTGTGATAGCTTCTCTGGAACTGTCTGTTAGAATTTTATTTTTGTAAAGGCTTCCCATGTTTTTGTGAACTTTTTAATTTTCGATATATGTAAGTCAGATCTCAACCTGTTGGCAATTATAATGCCTAGTAGATTGGTTTGTGATTCAGGACTGATTTTTGTATTCTCCTTAGCTAATAGAGGCTGGGCGTAGTTCCGAGGGTCGGGAAGGTTATATGTCTTATTGGGGTTAAGTATTAGCTGTGTGTTAGATAACCATGATTCGATTTTGGTGAAATGCTTTTGGGTCACATTTTGAAGCTATTTGGGTCTTGTGAGGTTAAGCAGATATGTATGTAGTCCCACAATTGCAGATCTATACAAGTAATCAATTTTGAGGAGGCTCATATTTCCTTCAGAACAGGGAATATATAGTTATGATATGCAAGGATTTATAAAAATCCTTTGAGCATGAATCATCTTTCTTTTCCTGTCCAACCTATGCAGCACCTTTTGGGGCCAGTTAATCACTCCAAACCTGTATGTTAGGACAGGAAGAGCAAACAAGTTTATAGCTTGGACTATAGATTGCAAGTTTTATTTACATTTGCTAATGGTTTATTGCTGATCCTTCATCGATTCCCAAATCTTTATACATTCACTTGCTCAAGTTCTTCTATATCACATTTCTGTTTTAACTAATGTTTTCTTGGTACTGCAGCTTTCCTGCTTTAAAGGTTGTTTTTGCACATTTATCAAGATCAAATGACATATCAGCTGAAAACATTTTGACCACTTGCACTTGTGCTTTCAGTTCCTCATCTGATGGAACTATACTGTCTTAAATCATATAGAAAAATATGAGAAGTCTTTAAACTTTGTTTTTCTGGGAGCCAAATTGAAGACTGCTCAATGGGTTAAGGGCAAGACAAAATAACTGTGGTGACAGAGTCACCCTGGAGTATCCCCATTTTAATTTTTATCCCTGGAATAATTTCCCCTTTATCACTGCTTAACTGCAAAGTGGTTTGACACTGTTTTATGGTTGCTGTACTTTAATTGTTCAGTGTAGGGTATAGATTTTACATTTTTAAGCACTCCTTTATCCATGAATGTGGGACACTGTCAAATGTGTTTTTTGTGGTGTACCCATGCCATAAATAGAGAACTCTAAAGAGGAAGAATCTATGATGCCTTAATGAAATGATCCTTTGTTCCATATAATGCTCTTTTATTACCCTTTTGTTGTATTGCCATGATTGAGTTTTCTTCTAAATTACAAAACTGTTGACATCAATTCCAGTGCATCATTCATATGCTTTGGAAGGCAAGTTATTGGTTTATGGTTTTCAGAAAAGCTTGCAGGTTCACTCCTAATTTTTCCTGTTATGTTAAAGTATTTTTCCTGTTAACCGGGCTGGTGTCTGTTTGGGGTGTGCATATAAATAGTTCTTACTCATGGCTAAATCTTCATGAAATGATGGTAATAATTTCAGCCAGAAGTTAGGTACTGCATCTGGGCCTGGGGGTTTCCAATTAGGAGCTTTTCTTAACTTCTCCAGCTGTTACTTCATCCAATTTCATATCCTGTACATTTGAACTTCAATCCATTTAGCATCTTATGTTCCACAAGATCTATCTATTTCTTCACTTTTGGTGGTGGTTCATTACTTTTTGCGTTGTTTCCCAATTCTCTATAAAACTTTTTTTTTTTTTGGGGTCATGAATAAATTCCTTATTTTGTACTTTTCCTTTATCTACGTATCTTCTAAGTTTTTCTGCCTATGCTGGTATTTTTATTCATTATTTTTGGGTGGTGCAGTGGTTAACATCTCCAAACAGCAAGAGGTTCATCGGTTTGATTCTTGGCTGGGGACTTTTCTGTGTGGAATCTGCATGTCCTCCCTTTGTCCACGTGGGATTTCTCCAGGTACTCCAGTTTCCTCCCACATTCCAAAGGCACACATCTGGAGCATTTCCCCCTGGTCCTCTACTGAAAACAACCTCTGTCCTTATTGGACTTTCCTGGTCAACAAATGTTAAATAAAGAAATTTGTGATAGTGAACAATAGATGCTGATCTGTTTTTATACTTTGCATTGCTTTTATCACATCTTTCTTAATATTTTTGTTCTGTTCCCTCTTCTAATGCTGACACTTGCCTTAATTTCTTCATACTCCAAGTATGAACAATTTTATGTCCTCTTAGATTTTGTGAACATCACCTCTCTTATGCTTGAACTGTACAAAAACTGGATGAGGGATGATCCAACTAGAATCACCAACTTCGGGAGCACACTTAATTTGGGCAAGAATGGAATAGCTGCATAGATCCCTATTTTTGACTGCTGCAAGATTTGAAGAGCTTCTGTATTAAAATGACTGAGAGGACTATTACATTTCACTTGCCTGCTCTGTCTAGCTGTGCTAATTGGTTGCAGAGGTGGACGTAGATAGCCTGCTTAACCTTTGTTCTTGTACTACCACCGGGTAACTCTGAGACAGAGTAATATAAGAAAAACAGATGAGCCACTGAAATGCTCTCCTTACTAAACAGCAATGATCATTACCCTAAGCCACTCTCCTCAAATACAAAGCAATGTTTATGCCCACTTAAGACTTGCATCAATGGCAGCCACTGTCTTCAATCACTATCTCCTGACACATGCACATACTTCTCAACTGTCCAGATTTTCACAGAATATCTGGCCTCATATTTTTGACTTGTTTCTCACAAAATTGTGGTTTTCTACCGTATTGCCCCAAAAATACGTCCGGATCTTATATTCTTTCCCCTCCAAAATACACATTCAGGCTTATTATCAGGGGATGCCTTATTTACACCCCCCGCACAACAAACTACATTTATTAATTTCCTCATGTACACAAATTGACATTTATTTGGTACTTTTCTGTTATTTGGCAACAGTTCTAAGTAACACATTAACAGTAGTGTGAGAACTCTACATAAACAGTGCAAGAAACATTTCAACTTCAAAATATCTACACCTTGGCTTTCACAGTGCAATATTTCATGCTTAACAGAAAGTGAAGAAAAATCTCAATACATGTGTATTGGAGGAGGGGAATAAAACTGGAAGCAGAAACAATCCATTCTGTCACCCCGATAACGGAAAAGTTATTCAAGTACAGTCATGCCATCTTCTGGAACATTGTCATAAGTCTCCAACCCTCAAATTCCGGCCTGAATTTCTTACAATTCCATTTCCTGTAGAACCATTGCCCCAATCTGTCATGCCTAGCAATAGATCTCTCCTTAAATGAGCACAGTTGTCCAAGTAGCCTGCTCATAGTGCATTGGCAACACAGCTGTCAGTGATTTTATCTCATGAATTTTTCACCCAAGCCACCACCTCTTGCAGGCTAGGCTTCATAAAGTTTCCATGCTGATATCTCTCCATTCTATTTTCAATGTAGTCATTGATTTCCATGTGCAAATGGTCCTTGAATGGCTTGTTTATTGCAATATGAAGAGTCTGGAGATAGGCAGTCATTCCTGCAGGAATCATTATTTGATCTATTCTTCTCCGTGCAAGGAATTTCTTCATGTCTTTAATGCGGTGAGTGCTGGCTGAATCCCAGACTAGCAGACCTCTTTCGCCACCTCGCAAAACAAGTGGCAGAATTACATCGACCCACTTCCTTATAACCAGGCTTTTTCGGTTTAAAGAATGTAAATGCCTGAAATATGTTCAATCTTATCTTTCTTGCCCTTAATATGATTAGAGGTGGGGTTTTCTTTCCATGTAGACGAATTGCCAAAATACAGGTAACACATGCACTTTTGTAAGCAGTGGAGGGAATGTAGATTGACGAGGCACCTCTCTGATCAATTGTTGAGATCCTTGGCTCGTAAACACTGCAATTTCATCCATAGCAATCAGTCGATGCCATCAACAAAGGACTTGAATGCAGGTACACGTTTAATAACTTCAGTATCTTCCAGCTTGAACAGTATTGATCTTAGAGACAGTTCATATCACTGAAGGAAGCCTTCCAGCTAATGTTGTGATGCTCTGAATTCTTCTGGGGATATTTCTAACTGTGTTGTCATTGCAAGGGCAAATGCTTGAATATCAGCCCTGCGCTGAACCAAAGCCTTTGCTCTTCTGTTAGCAATCCATTCACAGAATGTCTTCCAGCTCAGGAAATAATGGTAGCCAACCTCATCCACACTTGCACTTCTTAGCATTCCCCTCGTCAGGCTCTTGACTGAGTTTGTCATGCACTATATGCCATTTTCGGACCATTCGGAGATCTAACTTCTCTTTGCAGAATGCCATCAGATTCTTTCCCTGGGATTCCTCCAAGATTCCCTTCTTGTACTCAATGAAATAGCTCTTTTTGCACTCATCTCGTCCTGGGGGGTTAATTGAAGACTTATGAGACTGGAGTGGCAACACAAAATGGCGACGGTTAAGAAGACACAGCCGTTTATCAAGTGCGGGTGCTTTACGTGCATCGTCTGTACTTTGGTTGGTCAAAGTACACCTGCCAGTGTTTATGGGCCAAGGATCTCAACTGTCAAGTGTGAGTAATTAGGGTTACAGCAAGAATTGTGGAGTACTCCCAGGGAAATAATCTTACATTCTGCAAAGAGAAGAAGTTGGGTGTCCAAATAGTCCACAAATGGTGAGCAGAGTATGGTAACCTCAGTCAAAGGGTGTCAATAATATTTTATAATTCAACACATCTATCGTGTGTTGTTGACTATCTTAACTGGGGCTTATTTTTGGGGTAAGGCTTATATCATGACCACCCTGGAACAAAATGCTAGGCCTTATTCTCTGGTTAGGTCTTATTTACAAAGAAATACAGTAGCAAATCACTAATTATTGAGGACTTGCATCAGAACATAATAGCACACATTTGAAGTTTAGACTTCATACCCATCAATAAAGTCATGCTAATGCAAAAATCTGTTAGTCTATGTTAGAAAAATGTGTATTTGAATATATGAGAAATGCTAGTTTAAAAGCAAAGTAGTATATAATGCATTTTATTCTATTAATCATATAACAGAAAGAAAGGATTAATTCATGTGTAAATGTAAGTAGTTTTGAAACTGCAGTGTGGCTTGAAGCAAGCTGACCTTCGACCCTGGCAGATGCTAGCTTAGCAAGTTTTAATGTTTATGCTTTTCACAAGTGATTATCTGTTGGGTCAGGAAATTAAATGTGTGAAATAATGAAATCTTCTGCTCTTTCCTGCTGGGATGATTTGGCCTTGTATATGTGTTACTAAGATAGCATGCAGCTGGTGGGGAAGTGTTTCAGTTAACAAAGATGTGTATTAGAAGACTGAATCTGCTATTGTATTTGAACTGATGTGAAACCTTGAAGAAGTAACTTTACAGAAAGACATTATGTCTGACCAGGTGGATAGCAAGGCCGTATTGTTACCAGAGGAAAACTTTTAAAAATATACAGCATCAGCAGTTTTTATGAATAGAGGACTGTAAGCTAAAGTGATGTAGATGCCCTGTGACATACCAAGTCAGTAAGGTGGGCACAGCTTGAATGTTAAACCTATATAAAATTGTGTGCTTCCTGTTTCATGTTAGACAAAATTCTGTACTTGTACGTTTATTGCCTCCTGGTGTACACTAGTAAACTTTTGAACCTGAACCTCCTGTGTATTGAATTCTTAATTTTATTTAACAGTCTACCAACTTTCTAAGTTTGTAAGAGGACTATTTTAAAAGTGTCCTTATTTTTGGGCCTTTGTCCTCTCATTATTTGTGGCTTTGTCCAGATTCTCTCTCTAAGAAGTGGAGAGGTATGGATGCGAGCCATTCCATTAACCACTTCAAGGCAAAGGAGCAGGTGTAAAAGCTCTTCATAAAACTTGCATCCAAGACCTCTCCTTAAAGTAGCAAACTATTCTATAATCCTTATTCAAGAAAAAATGACACATTGTATTCTACTGTTAGATTTGTGCAGCACAATCCTATTACAATGAGATCTTTACTACTTCAGTCATGAGATGCTTTTTTTTATGCCTGGCTAGTAATCTACATAAAAATCTCTAATTGAATATTTCATGTTTTCTTCAGACTGAATTTATCCTTAAGGAATAAGGCAAGTAATCATGATGTGAAAGTAAAATTTCAAACTTCAGGGTATCACAGTATTTCCTAGTTTGGATGCATAGTTCTTGTGGTAATTCAGTAAACGTCAGCTCTGGCTGTGCTTTTTGCCAATTTTTTCAGAAGTCCAAATGAAGTTTGCAAAGCCTCACTCAGTCTCAGCCATCTCAGATGCTGTCATGTGCTCTCCCATAGATATGAAGAGCTATTAGGCATTTTTGGCCCTTGAGAATCCAAACCATTTAGGAAATGGTCCTTATGCCAAATGTCCCACCTCTGAGGTCTAGGTCTGGCAACATCATCTGTCATGCTGATTTATGCCAGTTTTCACTTAACTGGCTGCTAGAGAATTATCACCCCAGTGCTCTAGTCAATGTGACCTGCACCTGCAAGAGACAGTGTTCCTATCTTCTGAAGTACAAGAGATGCTTTACTCTGGACAAAATATGCACTAAACTGGTGAAGGTTTGCTATGCTAGCTAGATGTTTATGAGCAGCCCCTTTTTATTCTTTGTCTTATTTTTTTGGATTATATTCTCTAAACTGTATGATCACTAAACTGCAGACAGGGTTTATAATATTTCAGTACAGGTAGACATCGGAACAATTTCACTGTTGCCTTGCTAAATATAGGGTTGGTTTTGGATTTCTTTCACACCGAATTAATGTGAGACACTTAACTTAGAGTGCCTTCTTGATTGTGGTTTCAAAAGAGTTATATAACATGATTCATTGCAAGGGCACTTTCCTTAGACCTAATGAACTAGTGCCTTCTTGGGGCATTTGCTTTATGCTAAATAACTGTAATCTTCCTTTGTTTTGAACCCAGAGCTTCAGCAGCTCTGACATTTTTGTCACAGAAGGCCTTATCTCACTTTTAATGATACCATGCTACTAATGGAAGCTCTTCTACCTCTTCAGCAAACACTTACATTTTCCATTTCTCTCAAGTCCTTCCATAACATTCTCGTGTTTATGAATCAACTCTCTCTCTCTCTCTCTCTCTCTCTGTCTCTCTCTCCATGTCAGTAATTTTCCCTCCTGCTCAGTACTCCTCCTCCAATTCTATTACTCTATTTTGACAGCAGTGTATTTTATTTCTTACTTCCGTATATTAGAAATATATTTAAAAAAATTGAATATGTATTAGTTGGTGACATAAGCTATCCATTTCTGCAAATTCTTGCCACTTGCAGTGCATACTGTATACTCGAGTACAATTTATCCTAGTAATTTGTAAATATATTTAAATCTTTTTGTGTTACTACTGAAACCAGCCTGAACCACACAGTAAGCATGCCAATGTTTTACTCCCTATACTTCAGTAAAGGAGTGTCTGTAGACAGGTACATAGCAAAACCTTAACTGTCCATAACAATAACCAGGACGATGCTTCTTTTACCGAATGTTGAGAATGAAATAAGGCAACAAAGCAATCCCTGTTTCCTTGGGTTCTCAACTGTAGTTCCATCTGTTATAAGAAGCACGAGAAACCTATTTTAACACTATGTTCCAAAGATGTCCTTACTTATGTTTTTCCTCACGAATGTCATAAGAAATTTGTTCCGGGAGTACTTGAAAATGCATAAATATATTTGTAAGCAATTTCTTGGTCCATTTTAGGGCACAAAAATCAACAGCAGGCTCCTATAGGATTATAACTCAGGACAATAAGTTGGTAAAAATCTGTACTTAACATTTCCCATTGCATGAACTTTTATCTAGTATGAAAATCAAAAGGCCAGCACAGTGGTGTGAAATCATTCCCAAACTTTAATAAAACATGTCATCCGAGGCAAAAACAGACTACTTTCAGCAAGATATGAATGCATGTCTGTTACGGAAGAATAAGTAGGAGAGCTAGCTACCCATAGGTGTGATCATTGCCTATAGAAGGTCACTTAATGTGACAGTGACATTACAACCCAATGCTGAAAAGAGAAAAAGTGGTCATGGATGGACCATAGTCAGTAATAGAGTGCAAACATGATGCATTTATAGAGCATTGGTGAAGTTTCTTCTTGGTCTGTTCATTGTATAGTGTCTTAAAATAAAAAATGTAAATTCATGTAAATGAGAACATGTCGGCTCTCATCCTATAGTAAATTTCAACAGACACACCATCAGAGTTCATGCACTAATACTTGTGAGCTACAAATGTGCTAAGCCTACATTTTTGGTTGTGTTGCAGTGACCTAATCATTTATATCAGTAAGCTATCTGATGCACTGCATTTTAAAAGTCTTGAAGATGACAAAGTCCTTCATGCCAGGGTTTTTTATTTGACCATGTAGTCGATATAATAGTTTCACTACTTAAGTACTTAATGAATTCAAGATATATGCCCGTGGATACTAAATACAACCATGGTAAATATTACAGTGTATGAGAACATGTACAGATACTTCAGATTGCTTAATCTTTGGTATTGTAAGGATTAAGCTTTGACCTAATGCTGGTTTTCACAGATGTCAGGGCATACAATGGTGCTGGGGTTCAATGTAATTCATTCTTCTCTTCTCAGTGACATATGGAGCAAGTTGTTTGAGTATGAGACTACTGCTGTGGACTCATTCCACTACATCATTATGTTCTATGTGCTAAAAGTTTCACTTCTACAAAGCATACAGGAATGCTGGGTTCATCTATTGAGAGTGACCCTCATTTAAGCACTTTATGTTCCTTCAAGTTCTGCTACCTTTATGAACAGTACACTTATCCAAGTACAAATTCAGACCATGATTTCAAGTTACTGAAATTTCATATTTTCATTCATTAAATGTTTATGTATTTTTTTCTCAAAGTTCAGTGTTGTGACTGATGGGACTTAATGTGAGTGTGTGTAATCAGATTTGTTGAATGAATGCATTAGGGATATTTGTAAGTGATGGTTTGGTAAAAGGAATATGAAAGGGTATATTTACCCAAAGCTTTGTTTCAGAAATACAACCTTACAGATCATTTAATTACACTCGCATGTATGCTTCTATAAAACTTTTTTTATTGCCTTCAATAATTATTGATGTCTTCTCTTTGTAGAACATGTATCATGACTAAAGCTACAAAAGGCAGTGGAAGACACACTAGTCTGCTGTTCATGTCCTGGAATGGAAGAAAACTCCTCAAAATACGAGTGTCACAAGAAATCATAGTTCCATGTAAATTGAGTATTGTGTGAATCCATTTTTCCTTCAGCATTGTTGATGTAATGATTTCACAAATGTTGCTTCCTCTAGTAATATTCCTGTGATGTATATATTGTAGTAGTAGACATTCAATCCTTTACATTTTTGTTTATTTACATGAATGTTGCTGTACCAATGTTTTCTCTTGCCCTAATGGCCTAGGTCAGTCACCTGGTAAAAAAAATAAAATAAAACATAAGCTAACTGCATTTATGCATGTGATAATAACCATTTTTATCAATAAAGATTTGATTTCTGTCTGAAACCTGGGACTGACTTTTTTATTTTTAGAGCTGCTCAATGTACTGTAAAATAAGAGTGAACAGATTCCTCATATATATATGAATGGTTTCACTTCCTGATTTTAATTAGACAAACTCTGTATTAGCACGTTTTTGTCTCCTTGCTGCGAGTTACTGAACGAACCAGGAGACGGTCAATCACGAAGTCTCAGGTAAGATGAGATTTACCTTTCTCTGTTTTAGTTCAGGGACTTGATTTGTGTCATCTGTCAGGAGATTTGTTTTGTACAAGTCAGGGACAGGAAGATTGCAGTCTTGTCGTAGATCAGGGAAACAGAATAGGTAAGGCAGTTATTCTAGATAAACTGTAAAAAAAAAAAAAAAAAAAAGAGAGAGAAAAATCATGGTACCACATTAAAAGAAGGGTTAGATAACAGCTCAAAGGTTAAAATAAAATGGGAAATAAGTGCACAAAAAGATCCCAAGATCTGCCATTAACTGAAGATGCAATATATATGCAATTACAACGCGCCAACAATGTTAGGTACTATACAAAATGGGTTAATAAATATGAATTTGATGGCAAATTAGAAAAATCCTCGCTTATTAAACTTGTCAAACAGCTTAAAACTGATGCAAGAGGTCAGGTAAAAAAGCAATGTCAATTAGGCATTCCTCAGGCACACAGGTGGATTGAGGAAGCAAACCGTAGGGAACAAAAAAAAGTAATAATTCAAAAACAATGGGCAGGATTCACGAAGGCTTGCACGGAGTTCTAGTCGTGTAAGACTCCATGCAGCCCTCGCAATCCAGGAACAGCCCGAAATTCCATGTAAGAGAACAGCTAAAACGTCTCTTACATGGACTGGGCGTGGATATGCTAATCACCTCACTTGCAGCCGAAAGGCATGCAAATGAGGTAGATTAGCGATCCACAAAGCTGAAACCAGCCCGTGTAAGAGTCGTGTTAGCTGCAGAAATGTACTCAGTTGACAACTGAGTACGTTTCTGCAAATAACACAATGGAGCGATGTCCACTCCAAATAAAGGGTGCCTATGTGTCAGGCAGCATGCCAATGGCCAAATATGTGGCCATTGGCAAGGTACCCCGATGCAAATATGAGAAAAATTTTTTTTTTTTCGGCGATCGCCGATGTTTAAACGTAGCGCAGCCCCACGCAAACGGGCTGCGCTATATAAAACATAAAAATGAAGGTTATAAACCCACAAATGTGGGTTTTATGCAATACATGGATTTACAATGCAGGGACCAGCAGACCTAAAACAACATGGCCACTGTTTAGTGGTTGCTAAGGGGAAGCTGAGTCTAAGACATGTAACTAAGCATTAGTAGGCAATCTTATGTAAATGAGTGTTAGGATACTGAATCCCACAGTCACATAGCAAATGAGCACATTCCGAGTTACATAAGGGGGAGGAACAGAGTAGGAGATAGGTAACATCACAGGGGGGAATGGCAGAAGGAAATGCAGTTCACTGGAGGACAGTGTTACGTGACAGATGTCAGACACATCATGGAAAGAGGAGTGCCACAAGATAAGCATGGGAAAGTCAAGAAATGGAAGGTGTACAGTGTAGCCAACACCAAAGTTTCTTGCTGGGCGTGCATGTGCACGTGTGTGTGCCCAGAGGCGCGAGTAGGGCAGTGTGCGCACGTGTAAGGCAGACTGAGCATGTAGGAGCAGAGTTCAACATA
Source organism: Protopterus annectens (assembly GCF_019279795.1). Classification (NCBI taxonomy): domain Eukaryota; kingdom Metazoa; phylum Chordata; order Ceratodontiformes; family Protopteridae; genus Protopterus; species Protopterus annectens. The sequence goes on from NC_056750.1 coordinate 687,038,358, forward strand.
TGGAAAGTTCACACTGGGTATGCTCGCACACTTTGATAAATGAGACACATGTCAGACAACATGCCATGGAAAGCCTGAACTGGGCATGCTCACACACTCAGGCCATATCTCAGTTTAGCAGTTGGCCACACATATCTGGTATTTGTACGTGTTATTCCAGGAACCAACCACATTACAGCAATCTGCCCAGTGCACACAGTTAAATGACTACAGAGATCCCATCGAGACTAGGTCTCAAACACGCAACTTGAGAGGGGATGTTGAATATCAAATAAACGAAAATTCATGAGCTATGAGCGAAGAAGAGCTGTGCCCGCTCATAGAAGTACCAAATCCTCAGGCAGGACAGGAAGGGCAGGACCCAACACTCCTAGTATATAGACTGTGGACACCGGAAGATATCCGAAAAGCCACAGAGGGAATTCCCCATCCAAAAGTTAATTTTAGAAAATTCTTAGACTTGCAGGGCATGAGGTTAAGTTACCATTTAAATGGAGAAGAAGTAGAAAAAGTAGTCAGACAGATCATAGGTCCAGATTGGCACATGATCAGTGGCAACTGGAATCCTCGTGACACAGAACACAAGCCACTCCCACATAGTAACGCAGAGCTGGATAACAGAGTGAAAGGTCTGACAGACTGAATCTCTGAGAAATGGAAGCCTAGGGCCGACTGGACTTGCATTAATCAATGCATCCAACAAGAAAGTCAAACAGTTGATAGATATTATGCTAGATTATTAGTGTTTTAACAACCATTGTGGAATGCAGGTACCTGAAGACCAGACACATGATTCCCCATATGAGCAGCAGCTAAAGAATGCATTTTTGAAAGGCAGTATTACACCCATTTTCAGCTTTATTACAAAGCACATAGTAGATCACCGTACAAGTAAATTACAGTCATTACTTGAATATGCAAGACATGCCAAAAGGCATTTTAATAATAAAAAGAAAAAGAAAACTCAAGTATTTGCTGTAGAAGACTGAGCTGAAGTTTTTGTAGTACAGTCGGGGAAAAAGGGCAAGAAAAATGCCCAGGGAAACCAACAATCTGATAAATGATCAGAAGAGTTTGAAGAAAGGAAGAAAAGGGGTGAATGTTTTAAATGTGGAAAAAAGGGACATTTGGCAAGGGATTGCAAGCAAAATAAGAAGGTAGCCATGGAAGATAAGGAGGGTGAGGACTGACTATATGATAGTCAAGAATCACTAGAAAAGAATAACTGAGAAAAGATAAATGCGAATGTGATAGAAAGGATAGAGAATGTGACAGAAGAAATAGAGGAAGTGCAAGAAACCACAGATAGTGAAGAAAGTGAAATTTTAGACTTAGCATTATTGAGCCTAGAGCTCTATTTAGCAGACACAAAACCAGAAGTTACACTTCTGGTAGAGGGCAGGGAAGTTACATTTCTGTGTGACTCAGGGGCATCGCGAACCTTGATACATCCTTCCAAACTACCAGAAAATTCAGAATCACTTGATTGTATATTAGTGAAAGCAGCTAATGGACAGCTGTATCGAGAGCCACTCTCCCATAACATAGCAATAACTGACCCTGTTTCAGGGATGACCCAGAAAAGCAAAATTGTTGTTTTTGCAAAATGCCCAGTAAACCTTTTGGGCAGAGACCTTATGCAGATATTTGGCATAGCAGTAGTTCCAACCATGCAGGGTATGGAAGCACAGTGACAAATGGATACTTTTGTAGTGCGACGTGTGGGTGGAACATTTTATTGGTACAGCCAGGACTTGGTTACAACTGGTCCAGGGCAGTAACCAAGAACTGATGAATGTAGCCATCAGTAAGTCTCCCTCCCTTGACACTGATAAACAGCATTTGTTGCACTGTACTCTATATTACTGTAGCACACCAGGACCTGATAAAGAATATGAGCAAGAACTGTTTAGAAACCATGCCAACAGATTGGTATTACAGGGCAGAATCTAGTAGGATATGCAGTAGTTTCTGATACTGAAATTCTAGAAGTGAAATCCTTACCACACAATTTATCTGCACAAGCAGCAGAATTGATTGCCTTGACATGGGTATGTACCTTAGCAATGGGTAAATGTGTGAATATTTTTACTGATAGCCAGTATGCTTTTTCTACTCTACATGTTTTTGCGCAACAGTGGAAGAATAAAGGAATTATAATATCTACTGGAAAACCGATTAATCATGCACAGTTTATTTTGGATTTGTTAGAATCTATTCAGTTACCTCAGAAAGTAGCTATTTGTAAATGCGTAGCTCATACCAAGCAACAGGATAGGATTTCAAAAAGTAATGCAAGAACTGACACAGCTGCAAAACAGGCAGCTTCAGTTTCAGAAGTATTTCTTTTGAGTGAGGAATTACAACCCTCTGAGATTTTAGATTTAGAAATGTTGAAAACAATGCAGACACTTACTACAAATGTAGAAAAACAGAGATGGATAAAACGAGGAGCAATTCTTGAGAAAGGGCTGTACATCTCCAAAGAAGGAAAACCGATATTGCCATCTAACTTGTTTAGATATGCAGCTTTGTTGAGCCATGTCTCAACAGGGGGGATGGTACAGTTAGTGAATCGAGTGTTTACAACATATGGGTTTATAAACTACACTAAAAATTTTTGTGCGGCATGTCATGTTTGTAATAAAGATCATGCACAAGGGGCATTGAAGCCTAAGCAAGGAAGTTTCCCTACACCACCATACCCGTGCCATACTATTTGTATGGATTTCATAGAACTAAACAAATGCGAAAATAAGAAGTATTGTCTTGTCATTTTAGATATGTTTTCCAAATGGGTGGAAGCTTTTCCAACTAAAAATCCAGATGCAGCTACCGTTGCGAAAGTTCTCTTTAAAGAAATTATTCCTAGATTTGGCATACTGGAAAAGATTTATAGTGACAATGGCACACACTTTGTAAATCAAGCTATACAACAGTTGAGTCGATATTTCGGAATTTCCTTGAAGAACTATTGTGCATACCACCCACAATCTGCAGGATTAGTAGAGAGGCATAATGGAATTTTGAAAAATAAGCTTAAGAAATTAATGAGTGAAATACAAAAGAACTGGGTGCACTGCCTGCCTCTGGCACTGTTGAGCATGAGAACTGTTCCAAATGCAAAAGGGTTAACTCCTTTTGAAATACTATTTGGGGGGGGGGCATATGATATACCTCAGTGGAAGCCTCTCATGCCTGCAGACCAGGAGGCTGATGGTTCACTTGCAGAATATATGAGATGACTTTTAAGTAATAAACAACTTTTGCAGTTAAATTCTGTTTCAGATAAAAAACAAGCCAGACCATCGGAAGCAGCAGTAGTCTCAGACACGTGGGTCTGGGTGAAAATCATCAAGAAAAAGAATTGGACGACACCGAAGTGGGAAGGGCCATACCAAGTGCTACTGTCGACACCCACTTCAGTCAAGATCGCAGAGCGAGCATCCTGGATTCATTTGACACACTGCAAACTGGTTAAGAACTTTGAACTGGACAAAATCCTTGTTACTGTTACCCAACAAGAACAAAATGACCAGATATAGAGAAAACAGGAATGCAGAACAACCCCAGAAGTATTGCATGATTATCCTGTTAACCATACTGATAACAATGATTTTTTTACTGTGGCCATTCCTTTTTCCAGCCACACAGGCTGAACTGAATAAATGAGAATCACTCATAGACTTGCATCCGAACTTTAACACTTACCAAGCAATTAAATATGTGTATGCTGAAACTTTTAATGTTTCAAATTGCTGGATTTGCACAGCTATACAAACAGCATACAGGGGATTACTAATGACTGCTGTCCCCCTAGGGGTCAATGAGACCTGGGAAAATTAGATTTTTGATACTACAACTGTAAAATCACAAGACAAAATAGCATTGTACCTGCCTGTTACACAAAAGGGAATTGTGTGTTTTTACACAAATTATACTGTTCAGGTAGGTTGGAGTAATTGTAATGTGACTGTTCCTTACAAATGTCATACCAAAGCCAATAATGCAGGTTATATCTGTGATGCAAACTATGACTCATATCTAGAGTCGATACATAAAATTGTTGATGAGATACAACGTAATCCTGTTCTTTTTAAACAACTATCTATTATTGATAAGAAAATGTTTCATGCAGGGCAAGTGTATATTAATACCAAAGTAGAGAATTGTTATTTTGTTTGTGGGGAAAAAGAGAACTGGTCCGGCAGTTGTTTTTTTTGGTTACCTGGTTCCGGCCATACGATACACTGCAGTCTTGCCTCAGGGAAGAATTCGAAATGTCAGAGAGGTCACCAAAAAAAATGGAAATCCAATCAAAAGGCCTGAAAATCCAGTGGGACGAATCGAAGCAGGCTGGAGAAACCATAATTCCGTGAAGAACAAAGATAAACTGACACATATGGACTTGAGTGACACTATTATATCGTGGGCAGGTATAGCCCCTGCATATGGCGCAGTGAAATCAATTTGGGAGCTGAGAAAACTGTCCAAACTTCTCGAAGTAATGAGTAATGCAACTTTTTCTGCTCTCAAATTAATGACTGATGAACTGAATGCTATGAGAACTGTGGTACTTCAAAACCGCATGGCTCTTGACTTCACCCTAGCGGCGAAAGGTGGTACGTGCACTTTAATAAAAGAGGAGTGCTGTTCGTATATTCCTGACAACCAGCATGAGATAAACGACCATCTTGAGGTGATTCAGCAAGTGTCGACCATGACCAAACCAGGCCCAAACCCACTGACGGACTTTTTCCAGAATTTGTTTGGGGGGGTGGGGTAGCATCCTAATGAACATCCTAATTGCCATTTGTGTGGGATTACTTCTATTGGGAGTGTGTGTTTGCTGTGGTATTCCCTGCATGAAAAGATTAATCAAAGATTTTATAGACATGTCAGTTTCTGAAACTCTGTATCAAGGTACTGAAATTGAAGAATTGTTGAAGAATGAAACACTTTCATAAGTTTAAACTGAATGACTCTCTTAACTGCAAATCTTGAACAGAAGAGGTTAGGAGAAGAAGCAAACTGTTTATGCTTTTGAAAATAGAATAAAAAGTATTAACAGTTAGGAAATGTTAGAAAAATATGTATTAATGTATGTGTTTAGTGCTTATTAGAAGCTAAAAGGGTTAACACATTTCATTCTGTTTTATGTACAGCTTAGTTTTGTGTGAAACTAAAAGATGCTTTTCTAAAATGACAATATGCTTTCTGAAAACTGCAAGATGCACCCTGACCTAGTATTTGCTAGCACAGCAAAATTCATGTTTATGCCTTTTGGATATATACTGAGAAACAGGTGATTATCTGCTAGGTCAGGAAATTAATGAATAGAACAATACTGTTTTCTATAATGTTACTGAACTTGAACAATTAGCTCTGTTCATGTTATGAGAACATGCACAGCTGCAGAAGAACTAGATACAGTCAAACAATGATTGCTCGAAGAAATGAAGTATAATCTGTACTTGCTTTGTGCTCAAATTAGCCATAGTACCTTGAATGGTAACATTGCATAGAGAGAAGTTGTATCTGACTGGTGGTCATCAAGGCCACGTTGTTTTTCTTAGGAAGTTTTTTCATAAACTTGATGTACCAGCAGAAAATCGTGGACAAACAGCTGCCATGAAATAATATTGAAAGAACTTGTGATTTGTTATGTCAGCTTAGTAGGCCATACCTTGTAAGAAATGTATAAAAATGGTTTCACTTCCTGATTTTAGTTAGACAAACTGTATTAGCATGTTTTTGTCTCCTTGCTGCAAGATTAAAGTGCCTTAACCTGAACCTGCCGTGTATTGATAAAATATTAAAAGGGGATTATTTAAGCTAAAAAGAATTTCCCCATTATACTTACCATCATGCAGACTCATACAATGGCAGGCAAGAGTGGCTGCTAAGCACATAGGCCCTTGTGTAGTGCTGTAACTAGGGTATACATAATTAGGTGTATGCAAATGAGCTCAGTTTACTGAATAGCACAATCGGCCACCGTGTCTGCAGGTACCTAATGGTGTAGGGACTACAACATGGTGATGTAGGCAGAAGAGGTATCTGACATGAAAAGGGGGTGTGTCATGCTTTGTGTAAGCACATTGGAGCTCCGTGGCTTCTGTTTGTGCTCAGCTAAGCAGGGTGGTGTTTCTGAGGCTGCTTAGCTGGTGAGAGAAATGCTGAGCATGCCTGTAAACAGGGGAGGGCCATTTTTGCTCAACAGTGGTTACACTGTAACCACAGTGTAGGAAACTGGAAACAATATAAAAGGAAATAGCAGACAAAAGGCAGCCCATGATAAATGACTAATAAGGTCTCTGCCACTCGCAGTGGGCCATTCAAACCCCTTAATAATGTAGCTGGCAGGTGGAATATATCATAGTTAGCCAATCACACAGGCTGTATCTGCATCACATCAGTATAAAGTATGCAGATACCTTTCAATCTGATTTCCCCACATACTCTGCACTATTGGAGTACACACTTGAGAATTTTAACTGACAAAATGATTCTACAAGCTACAGACTAAGGGCAGTGATGAGTATGATGCTGACAAATGGCAAAGACTAAGGAGGAGAAGAGTGTTCAGACCTAGGGTAACCTTTCAGTGGCTACATGAGCTGGAGATAGAGTGCTACAAGCTGGACAGGGACATACTACAGCAACTCAACGAGCTCTGCCACCATCACCTCAGAGCCAACAGAGGGGAAACTATCCCAGTGGAAACAAAGGTATATGTAGCCCTAAGAATACTAGCTACAGGTAGTTTCCAAAGACCTACTGGGGATGTCATTGGGGTTTCACTGGCATCTGCATCCAAGGTACTCCACCAGTTCCTGAATGTCATGCTAAGACATGCCAGAGAGCACATTTATTTCCCCAGCTCCTGTGGAGAGGACCGGCAATATGCATCTCTTCCACCATGCAGCGCACTAGCCAGAGATACTGGGTCCCATAGACTGCACTCATGTCCACATCAAAGCACCACCAGGTGAAGTCTATGTCAACTGCAAGGGCTATCAGTCAAACTGCCAGGTCGTGTGCAATACCCAGGGCATTATCATCAATGTGTGTGCTGGCAGCCCTGGTAGTTATCATGACTCCCACATCTGGCATGCCTCGCAGCTGTATCAAGCATTTGCTGGCGGGAACATCTCATATGGCCATCTAGTGGGGTTTCTGGCTATGCACTGGAATGTTGGATGATGAAACTCATCAAAAATGCACACACACACACACACACACACACACACACACACACACACACACACACACAGACACACACAGACACACACAGACACACACACACACACACACACACACACACACACACACACACACACACACACACACACACACACACACTGGAAAACACCATATTGAAGCACATGCAAAAACTAGGAACATTGTAGAGCATGTGTTTGGGCTGCTGAAATCACAGTTCTGCTGCCTTGAGATATCTGGTGGAGCCCTGCAGTACTTTCCAACTACATGTGCATACAAATTGTGTGCCATGCTACACAATATGATTCTGTGGAAACAGCTGCAGCAGTAACATCACAGGGAAAGAGGACACAGCCATCCACTATTGCCAATGTTCCCACAGGCACATGGGGACTCAGGGGAACCACTACCTCAGCCTGTCCCTGTAGGCAGATGTAGGCATGTCCAGTATGCCCTGGCCTTAGCAAAGAGGCAACACATAGCACATACACTGGCACCCTAGGTATCCAGGGACTGACACCTCTCTCCTACTCACACACACACACAGTAAAAAGTATGTCACACACATCACACTATCTGTACCTTACCCTTATATAAGCTGTGTACTGCATGCATCAGACAGAGTCAGCCCCAAAGCACTGTCCTCACAACTGCTGCAGGCCTAAGGTAAGTCACTTTTCTTAACAACTAATGAATGGAGTAGTACGTTCTGGTAGCATATCTATAGTATCACTGCATGTATGCAAGGAAATGGTGTGGCCTACTGGGATAGCAGCATACAACTGACAACAGGACAAATGTCCAAAAATACTGTCTTCCCCAGAATATGCAGTAGTCCCCTACGTGAAAAAAACCCACTGCAGTATATGTCGGGGACTAGCAAACTGCGGTGTCATAGGACACATGCATGGATGTCAATGTTGGAGTCCCATACACACCTCCCAGCCTCTCCTAGCAAGTCAGTTGTACAAAGCCATAAAGAAATATGTGGCAAAGGACCACAAATAGGGACAATGATGAAATAGTCCTCTTACACACTTACAGAGTGATATCACAGGAGGTCTTACAGTTGCATTAACTCTCTGAAGGGTAAGAAGTCTAAAACTCAAATGTCTGTCATTACTTTCTAACCTTTGGTCTTTAGTGATATGCTAGTTTTCTCCACGACAAGTACAATACTATGCTAAATGGAACCAAAATATAAAGCAAACATTTTGACAGTTTATGCAAATGTGTAGTTGAGAGGTATGCCCCCCTTCCCCCCAATGCACCTGTGTTCCCAAAGAAATGCAGCAACATTTATGTTTGTAGGGTAACAGCAGCAGACCACACATTCCCAGGGCTGCCCCAATCAACTTGCTAACATATTTCATGCCTGCAATATGCAGGGGTCAATGTGCTATTTGTATTTATAGTTAATACTGTCAGGAAGTATACAGCACTTACTGGTGGCTGTTGTGGCTTAGTCATCTAATTACAATACTGTGGTTGACAGGGCCTGTAGTTCCAAACTGGTTCTGCCAGTTATTTTGCATGTCAGCTACACTTATAGTAGGAGTTGTACGCACTGTCCAGAAGACCATACTTATTACTTCAGGAAAGCTGCACAATGGAGGGACAGGGGGCCACACATATGGACAGTACACAGGTCTGAGTAACCTACACAGTGCCTACTACAACAGCAGGTTGTGAGAAGTTGACTGCCAGGATATAAAGGCTGCCATGTCACTATGTCAGTAATGACAAGTAAGTGGGCACCATCCATACCCATGCACACTCTTCAATGAAATACCATACATATTGGGCAATGCCCCATTCGGAATGTATCTGACCCGACACCTGCAGCAATTGGAAAGGCGCCAAAAGTTCCTCACCAAAATGATAAAGGGTCTCAAAAATATGTCTTATGCTGCCCGACTGAAGGAACTCCAGCTCCATTCAGTCGCTTACCGTCTGCTCAGAGGTGACCTGTGCACACCTTTAGCATTTTAGAACTGAAGGAAAACTGGAAAATTTTCTTCACAGACATGATGCATGTAATATAGAAAGCCATTTTCTGAGTAGAATGATATCTGCTGTAGGTGTATAATATGGATATTAATTTTCTTAAACATGCATGAATGCATAAATAGTATGCACACTCTTCAATGAAATACCATACATATTGGGCAAATTAACAAGGGTATCACTTTTGCATGTCACGTGGCCTTTGTCATAAAGGCCTAGTTCAAAAACCCATTTAAGAAATTAATCAATAATAAAAATAATATGGCAGAATAAAGAATATAGATGATGTCCAAGCCATCGACGAGTGCATCAACACATTAGCTTTGGTTAGTGGTATAAGGAGTTCAGCCACAATGGAGTAGTGTGTGCAAACAATTTGTCAGTAAACTACATGATGCTTCTGTATACCAGAAAAAGACTTGATTATATACCTGAGCACAGCCTAACACAGTGCCAAATGCATTGGGCCAAAACTTCAAGTAGTAGTGCAACTTTAATTATTTCATCTTATGCATGTGCCAGCAGCAGAAGGCATGGTGGCTAAGGAATCTTCTGAGGAACTGACTGAAGTTGGTCCTCATGAAAGGCATAGGTGCATGTAATATTTTATGTCATTAGGAAATAGGTGCTACATGGTCTACAACTATGGATCACGGCAAGGCAAACAGAATAAAATTTCTGTTGAATTCTTTAACAATCCTAGGCTATGCATTGGTGTGCACTAACTGGACACACTGTACCTCAGACATTACCATACCCATCTAATCTAGAGGGCTGAGAAATGCAAAGTTGGCATCATTTGCACACAGAGGCACAAACACAGAATGCATGGGAGATCGCAGATACACCCCAGGGGTTACCTCACTGTCACTGCTCGACAGAGGCACAGCAAAATAATGGGCATAGTTTCTCCAAACTAAAGGGGTGGCGTAAGCCACAAAACTATGGGCTAGGCTTATAAATGCCCTCGGGCAGAGAGCCTAGTATGAACCTATGAACCTATGAACTAGCATAGGTGGTGTGTGGTAACCATGCATGAGACTATGAGATTGTTCAATACAGGGATCACTTTCCACACGTGTAAAGTCATACTAATGAATATAATTGATGGTTGGCATATGCACACATGTACTTGGTTTCTATGACCTACAGCAATTATGGTGTAAAATCAGGAACTGATTGTAGTAAACGAGAAAGTCAGTATTTTTCCCATGTTCTTTCAGTACAATCTTTGGTTTCCATGTTTTATGAGTGTGTTTATTATCTGGCTATGAATAAACTGGACATTGTGAAGTCTATGAGTCTGTGCATTAAATGTTAATATATTAACATTGAACACATTTTACTTAACCTTGTTTTTTTGCAGGCAAATGAGTGTGAAAAGCACAGTGTTAGGCTACAACAGTCTATCTAGTACTTAGTCCAAATACGTATGGCAAAAAGCTACTTCTTTAGTGCAAGTTTAAACTCTCCCAGCCTTCATTTGTTTAATGTGTGACTCTGACAAAGTTACTTAACCAGACAGTGCTCCTAGGTCATCCTGGAAGAGAAACACTTAGATGCAGTGAGCTGTCCAAAGCTGTTAGCAAATATGTTGTGCATTTGTCAATTGATTTTCTGAACACTTCACATAGATGCTAATTCATACTTCACTATGCTGTTGCCAGCACGTCTTTTAATTTAATGTATGCATTTTCATTTAATGTGATTTTTCAAGGGAAGAAGTGTTTATTTGTTCTAATGCAAACTCTGTTTTCAGTGTACAACTGTTTAGCAAATGGCCATCAGTGTTTTTGCGGTAAAAATTGAAATAAGAGTTTTAAATAAAATCCAACTGTCTATGATCATTCGTTCAACTAATTCATTGTAGAAGTAAAAATAAAATGAAATAATACATGTGCTGACAGGTTTCAACAGTGTTTTGTAGTAATTAAGGAAAGAAAGTCTAGTAACAGGATATTGATAAAGCTGTGGGGAAAGCAGCTAGGGCCTAGGGCCCCATTTGACCATGATCCAGGTCTGACTATGAGCACAAATTTCCTGGATATGATCTGAACAAACATGGGAGAATGCTGCAACCCTTCCATATTGGAAAGGTTGGACCATAAAACTGTCTCGTATGTATTAAAAATAATGCTTGGATGTCCAGCCCTGGAACAGTTAGGAATTATCCTAAAGCTGACTTTTGACTATTAAATGAGTCCCTGGCAAAATTCCAAGTGCCCAACAAACCACTGCCTATGTGGAATTGTTATCAAAAAACTGTATAATCATGCTAATACAAGTCTGTATACATATGTCTGTACCTACCAGAAATAAGAATGGGGGAAAAAACAAGTTATCATGTTGGAATCCCAACATCGATAGGTAGTATAATAAAAGGAAGATAATCATGCCAAAATTAGGAAGTGCAGTGTCAAGCAATTCAATCTCTCCCTCATCATTCTACACAAGCAACTCAGAGAACTAATAAAGTCTATTAAAGCCAAATTTGGGGATAAAGAGCCTTCTAGCCTGAGGACAATCTCAAGGCTTCCTCCAGTTAAATCTACAACCTCAAAGGCAGTGCATAGATATGCAATGAACTAATTCTGAATAAGAAATCTACACTGAGAATGAAGATATTGCAAATCCACTGGTCAACAAATTCAGCTCCAGGTTTTAGCCCTCTCTTCCTGACACCCCTCAGGGAACACCAATAGGCATATCCCTTACTACTGGGAAAGCATGTAGGCAGTAATATTATCTTTAACCATGACAGTGTCTATTGTAGCAAGGAAATCATTCTATATTGCACAACGTATACCAAAGGATATGGCATCAGTAACGACCCACCCCCCACTTTAACATTCTCACTCTGAGATCACACTAGAGTGAGGAAAAGAGAATATTCCCTTATCCACACCATAGTACGCTCTCCAAAACAGTCATCCCTCATGACTCCCTCTAGCTGCAGGCATACTTCAGCAAAAGTGTTTTTTGGCAAAACGCACTTTTGTGGAAGTACGCCCGGCTGATAGTGATTCTGTGTTGTATATATTCGCAGTGACATCAGAGTTTAAAATCACAGGAAATATTTGAAATAACATTGAAGGAAAGGCTCAGACAAGTAAAGGATAAGGCAATTAGAGATGAACACAAGGTTAATCCACAAATTCTCAATAGAATACTACAACAATGTAACTGGCACCTGCTACAGACTCTAGCACTAGACCAGGCAGTCAACTTTTTCAATAGTACTTTTATAAATGTTATAAATACAATAGCTCCCATTAAGAAATGTCGAACAAATTTAACTATGCACCTTGGCTAAATAGGACCACAAAAGCCCTATTAAAAACCAGGGACAATACCTGGAAGAATTGGAAAAAACAGTAATGGCCAAACTAGACAAATATATCAACAACTTCAAAATCAGGCCAAAAAACAAATAAAAATGGATAAACAACACTACTTCCTTAATGTCCAAAACAAACATTCCAACAACCCACAAAAATTCTGGCAAGCTACCAATTCCCTTCTAAAACCCGACAAAACTACCAACCCAGCCCCAAACAGCAAGACTAACAATCATAGCATAGCTTCTCAATTTCATCGCCACTTCACAGAATCTATTCTCACATTATCTACCCAACTATCTAACAATAATCCTACACTCACGACAACTACATATAACAAAGATTTATCCTCCTTTACACTCTCACCTGTACCAACCTCCACAGTAAAAAAAACTGCTATTAAAATTAAATCCTACCACCACAAGCAGCAGATGGTTTACTCACTAATTTCCTAAACTTAGCTGCAGAGTCCCTGGCTTACCCAGTCTCAGTTCTTATTAACCGCTCCATACAAGAAGCTCAAATCCCCAAATTGTGGAATGTGTCATACATTATTCCTCTACAGAAAGGTGGCAACTCCTATGAGCTATCAAACTACCGCCCCATTGCTATCCTATCCCACCTTTCCAAGCTCCTAGAGAAATATATTCACACACAAGTGATGCACTTCTTAATCTCACACAATCTTTTCTCCTCTACACAGCATGGCTTCTGTCCAAATCATAGTACAACTACTGCTCTTCTGTCCTTCACCAATCAGATTAACCAACTTAGAAACAACAATCACTTCATATAAGCCATATTCCTAGATCTATCTAAGGCATTTGACATGGCCTCTCACAACCTACTTCTAGACACTCAAACTACAATGTCCTTTGCCCCCTCCACTACTTCTTGCTTCAAAAACTATCTCTCTGATAGACAACTGGCAGTCAAATGGCAGGGTGTACTATCACCTTTATTACCAACTACTACTGGCGTTCCACAAGGATCAATACTAGGTCCCCTACTATTCACAATTTTCACCAATAAACTACATATCTCCACTCTGCAAGCATCACTCATACAGTACGCAGATGACTCCACCTTAATCTGCTCAGCCCCATCCATAGTGACCCTTTAAAACCTTACCCAAGAATCCTTCTGTTCCATCGAGAAATGGATTACTGATATCCAACTTATTCTAAACCCCAACAAGACAAAATTACTTCTCTTTACCCCCAATAAATCCAGGACCATACCTACCTCCTTCACTATCACCTCCAAAAATGGCACAAAATCTCTCCCTCACCCCATACTAAGCTCCTCGGTGTAATAATAGATAAGGATCTTCACTTTGATGTCCATCTCTCTCAAACCATTAAAAAGGTACATAAAAAGCTAGGAACTCTATACAAACACAAACAGTTGCTATCAGATCAAGCACGAATCACCCTAGCCCAAACACACCTACTGTCTACCCTATTGTATGCTTCCCCAATACTAACCCACATCAGGAAAACAGACATGGACAAACTAGACTCATGTTACAACAAAATAGCAAAATTCGCAAATAACTCCACATTTAGAAGTCATCACTGCCCTAAAAGAGCTACAGTGGTTAGAACTCCCACAATTAATTAATTATCACCAACTAGTCCTCACCTACAACATAGTAAAAAATCTCCACAAAGCCCCAGCCTTAAATCAACTACTAAACCAATACATAGCAAACCGTCCCCTGCAGTCATCCAACAAAACCCTACTCTGTGTATCTAAACCTAACAATACTGCAGGAAAAGCTCTTTTCCCTTATTCCATCACCAAGAAAAGGAACAGCCTCCCCCAGAATATCACCACAGTTCCATCTATATCGCTATACAAAAAATTACTCAAGTCGCACCTCGTACAGTCCTGGCTATATCCTTGCATCACTTAGATGACTCCCCCCTCCCACACTCTTACTACCCAATATTCTCACTCTTTACTATACTTACAATACTGTAATAAAAATACTCCCATGAGGAGCTTCTACACAAACCATTATGTTTTGTATTTGTATATTATCTCTTGTGAGATACCTCTTTCACTGCATAAGCAAATAGGGAGTATTTCTCTCCCAAATACTCCTATCCAATTTCAACTATGTGTAAACTATAAAAGTACCAAAACTATGACTGCATAAGCTTGCATAGAACAAACAATTGTATATATACATTTTTTATTGCATTGTATTATATATCCTTTGTTTATATATATCGTGATTGTTTATATATATCTACCACTGTATTTGTTTTATGTGGAGGTTTTCTCCCTGGGCCTCTGCTGTAAATGGTCCTTGCTCCAGTCGGACATTCCCTGTTAACAAATGTAAAATAAAAATAAAATAAATAAATATGGCCATCTACTGGGGGATTCTGGCTATGCACACACACACACACACACACACACACACACACACACACACACACACACACACACACACACTGAAAAACACCATAATGAGGCACATGCACACACTAGGAACATTGTAGAGCATTTGTTTGGGCTGCTCAAGTCATGGTTCTGCTGCTTTAAGATATTTGGTGGAGCCCTGCAGTACTTTCCATTGTGTGCTATGCTACACAATATGATCCTGCAGAAACAGCTGTGGCAGGAACATTACAGGGAAGGGGGACACAGACCCCCAACATTGCCATGGTCCTCACAGGAACAGGGGGACTCAGAGGAATTACCTCCTCAGCCTGTCTCTGTAGGCAGATGTTGGCATGCCCAATATGCCCTGCCCTTGGCAAAGAGGCAACACATAGCACATACACTGGCACCCTAGGGACCCAGGGACTGAAACCTATCTCCAACTCACACACACAGTGAAAAGGATGACACACACATCACACTATCTGTACCTTACCATGTATAAGCTGTGTACTGCATTTATCAGAGTCAGCCCTGAAGCACTGTCCTCACAACTGCTGCAGGCCTAAGGTAAGTCACTTTTTTTAACAACTAATGAATGGAATAGTATGTTGTGGTAACATATCTATGGTATCACTGCATGTATGCAAGGGAATGGTGTGGCCTACGGGGATAGCAGCATACTGACAGCTATTTGGGAGAACAGGACAAATGTCCAAAAATACTGGCTTCTCCAGAATATGCAGTAGTCCCCTAGGTGACAAAAACCACTGCAGTATATGTGGAGGACTAAAACTGTGAGGTCATAGGTCACATGCATGGATGTCAATGTTAGAGTCCCATACACATCTCTCAGCCTATCGCAGCTAGTCAGTTATACAAAGCCATAAAGAAATATGTGGCAAAGGACCACAGATAGGGACAATGATGAAATATTCCTCTTACACACTTACAGCAGGCCTTACAGTTGCATTAACTCTCTGAATGGTAAGAAGTCTGAAACTCAAATGTCTGTCATTAATTTCTAACCTTTGGTCTTTAGTGATATGCTAGCATTCTCCAAGACAAGTACATGCTAAATGGAACCAAAATATAAAGCAAACATTTGAACAGTCTATGCAAATGTGTAGTTCAGAGGTATGCCCCCCTTCCCCCAATGCACCTGTGTTCCCATAGAAATGTAGCAACATTTATGTTTGTAGGGTAATAACAGCAGACGACACATTCCCAGGGCTGCCCCAATCAACTTGCGAATTTGTTCCATGCCTGCAATATGCAGGGGTCAATGTGCTATGTCTGTTTATTGTTAATACTGTCAGGAAGTATACATCACTTACTGGTGGCTGTTGTGGCTCAGTCATCTACGTACAATACTGTGGTTGACAGGGCCTGTAGTTTCAGACTGGTTGTGCCAGTTATTTTGCATGTCAGCTGCACTTATAGTTGGATTTGTACACACTGTCCAGAAGGCAATACTTATTACTGCAGGAAAGCTGCACAATGGAGGGACAGGGGGTCACACATATGAACAATACAGAGGTCTGAGTAACCTACACAGTGCATACTACAACAGCAGGTTGTGAGAAGTTGGCTGCCATGTCACTATGTCAGTATTGACATCAAGTAAGTGGGCACCATCCATACCCATGGAATGACAGGGTGTCACAGAATGCCCACATGTATGCCTCATATATCTGTTCTGCTTGTTATTACATTGCATTTGCGTGACAAACTATTGGCAGACCAATAAAGGCTGATGTGAAAACAGCAATGTCAGACAGTAGAAATAAGTAATTGCAAGCTAATACAAAACCGCTCCACCAACTGTGTAAGTTTGGAAGAGCAATATTAAGAGCCTGCCCTTGTCTGGGCCCATGTCTGACTGTTAGATATGGGTCTGTCCAGATGTCTATCTGTAAGAATCTGACAGCTATGACCAATCTGTAGCCTGACAATAACAGTGCAACACAAACCATCTGAGGACCACAGTAGATCTATGGGGCACAATGGTGCATCACCATCTAAACAGGTACATCCAGAGGTGTGAGGTCTGTAACCCTGTGTGTCATGTTACAACTTCTACCCCATTCACACCATAAATACAAATACATAACAGCATCAACTGTGGACAAAGGCCATGACTGCACTACAGAAGGACAAAGAGAGACATATAACGGGAGGAGAACCACCAGCCAGACAAAGATAGAATGTGCACACCAGAACATTTTATGCTGTACCCTAGTTCCCTGTAATGTATGGGGTCAGTAAACAAATGTCTGTCAGTGCTCCCTGACTTAATTCTATACTGATCTGCCACTCACATACCAGGAAACCACAGTACTATGTAGAATATGCCACACATATTATTGAAAACTATGCTCTGTACAATTCCCTCTGTACCCACACCAAGATATGACTCAGTTAATAAGGATAACACACAGCCAGGAGATTTCTCACACAGTATGTCACTGAGGTGCTGGACTGCTTACACAGCTTCATCAGCCATTCAGCTTTAGCACACAAAATTCTAGACCAGACTTCAGCTACCTCTGGAATGGAGTCAGGCTCTTACTATTGAATGTCTTACTGGGCATGCTCCTACACTTGTATACAACTCTGTTGTCCAGATATGTCTTTTCATACAGACAGCTAGGTACACCTTAACTGTGTTTCCCCACTCTCATCAGACAGTAATACCCGCAGCTACCTGGAGGTGACACATATGTGTTATATCTGCATCTGTTGAGTGTGATAGGCATACAGATATATATATGTAACATATACAAATATATCAATTATAGACAGGCAGAGGGAGAGACCGACAGAGATGGATAGAGAGAGACAGACAGACAGAGACATAGAGAGAGAGAGAGAGAGAGAGAGAGAGAGAAAGAGACTCTGAAAGGCATAGAGGGATATCCTCATGCAGACAGTTGCACACCAATAGCAATCAATGGCACATGCTAGTATGAAGGTGACTTCCATTCTGTAATAGTAGCCAGGTAGGGGTTGTAATCTCATCTCACCTGCCGTGTGTGTGTGTGTTTGTAGGTTAAAGTATTTTGAGGCCTTTTCCACCCATTTCAAGACCTGCCAGTGATGACTATTTTCCTCTAATGTTAAATGACTGTAATGCATGCTATATATACAAAAGCATTATTAGTTTTGAGGGGGGATTTTGTCTAGTGGTACATTCCTCTGACTTTTGTCCACAGCGTCCAGGGTATAAGACCTGCTAGTAATAATTTTTTCCCATAATGTTAACTGACTGTAATGCATGATATATTTACAAAAGCATGTGCAAATTTCAAAAGAGATATAATGTAGTGGTACATTTTTCTGATTCTACTGCACAGGGTCCTGGGTTCAAAACATACCAGTAATGATTTGCTTTCCCTAATGTTAAATGACTAATGCATGATATATTTTCAAAAGCATTAGCAATTTTCACTGAATATTTGGTGTAGCGGTACATTTTTCTGATTTGAGTGCATAGAGTCCTGGGTTCAAGAATTGACAGTGATGACTTTTCCCCCTAATGCGAAATGGGGGATTTGGTGTAGTGGTACTTTCTTCTGACGCTGGTTGACAGCATGCAGGGTTCAAGACCTGCTAGTGATAATTTTTTCCCCTAATGTTAACTGACTGTAATGCATGATATATTTACAAAAGCATTAGCAATTTTCACAGGAGATATGGTATAGCAGTATATTGCTCTGACTCTACCGCACATGGTCCTGGGTTCAAGGCCTACCAATGATTATTCATTTTCCCTAATGTTAAATGACTGTAATGCATGATATATTTTCAAAAGCATTGTTAGTTATGATGGGAGATTTGGTGTAATGGTACATTGCACTGATTCTAGTGCACAGTGTTCTAGGTTCATGACCTCTCAGTGATGTTTTTTTTTTCTCTAATATTAAATGACTGGACTGCATGATATATTTTCAAAAGCATTACTAAATTTCACTGAAGATGTGGTGTAGTGGTACATTTCTCTGACTAGAGTGCACAGGGTCCTGGGTTCAAGATGTGGCAGTGATGACTTTTTTTTTCCCTAATGCAAAATGACTGTGATGCATGATATATTTACAAAAGCATTGCTCATTCCCACAGCAGATTTAGTGTAGTGATTTATTGCTCTGACTCTAATGCACAAGGTTATGGGTTCAATACCTGCCAGTAGTGAATTTCCTTTTCCCTAATGTTAAATGACTGGGAGGTGTATGGGGGACATAAGTTTGTTGATTAATTGATGGGATGAGTGATTCATGAAAGTGTACATGGGGGCAAAATGGAGAGCTATGTATTGGACAAGACTATTTTTGTGGGAACATATGCCCCCTTTTTATCTAAGGTGAAAGTGGGATGTTGAGGAAGGGTTGTAGGTACATTTGGGGAGGTAATTTGGGTAGGAGAGGTTGCTTTTGCAGACAAACAAGACAGCAGATGGGGCAGTGTATGACACATGAGGAAGATAAACACCTTGGATGAGGAGGGTGATTGGGAATTGGAGGGCCATATGCCCCCACATGGAAACAGAGGGACTGAAGTCCCCACATATGGGCAGTCACCACTGCACCTTCATGGCCCCAAAAGTGGCTGTGCTGGGGGCTGAATGATTGGGCCAGCCTGCCTTTCAAAGTGCACCATTCTGCCCTCAATCTTGTGCAGGCTTACATCCAAGTCCCTCTGGATGACCCTGTGCACCATACCTCGGAACTGGTGTCATGTGACAGAGTCCTCTCTGTGCCCATGCCCAGGGGGGCTGGCCCCATCCCCTGATGCAGTTCCACCCGAGCGTGGTGCAGGACCAGTGGAGGAGGCAGTTCGATGTTGGGTCAGAGATGTGTTTGGACTTGGTGCCACATCCAAGTAAGGCAAGACAGGCAAATCCGCTGGGATCTGCCTACCGAAACATGCTATAGTGTTAAGGTTTTTCAAGGTGTACTGGTTAGTCATGAACAAAACATTTCAGTATTAGTTATAACAGAATGCATGGGTGTTACAGTTAACCCAGAACAATAGAATTGGGGAAATTGCATGGCAAACAGCACACATGCAAAAATGGAATAACAGCCATTATTCTACATCATGCCAGTAACATTTATGGCAACAGGCTAACAACAATGGAAATTCAACAAGGTATGTTAGCATTGAACCATTTAAATATATGAACAGTAATAGGACAAACGTTCCAACATTAGGATTTGAGAACAACATACCCTTAGTATATGAATAATACTTATTCATGCAGATAAGGGGTGGGGGGATTGAAAAACAGTCCATTACCAGCTGTATAGGCTTATATTTTTCACAACAATACTGCTCAATACTCTACAAGTCTGCCCTCACTTTACATCTACCTGAGGCCTATAGCAGACTCGTAGTAGTCATCCTGCTTGGTCCTCCATGTTATGAGCCTTCTCCTTTGCAGCTGTAGGGAGAAAACCCACCATTATGCATACCTCTCTCTATCAGATATTCCTACTATAATTTGATATATTACCTGTAGATATACTTGCAAACTTCTGTGGCATTCCGGGCCTGAGCATCTTGGATCCATTGGGGAAAGAGCACCCCCTTCCTCCATCTCAGGTCATCATAATGATGACGGACCTGTACGGGGGATGCCAGTAGCACTGGTGAGCTCACATACCAGATGGTCCCAGGCCTCTGAGCTGTATTCTAAGCTCTGGTATTGGCCCTGCTGCAGTCTGTCATCATGGTTCTTCAGGAGACTAGTTTACTGACCTGCAAGGAATCTAAACTTTGTTATGTGACTAATGCAAAGTCTCAGAGCATGCATTGGAATTGTCCTAGATTTGGTTATATGACATTAACTAGCCTTAAAACCAGGGGTAAAATGTTCACAAGAACAACCCATTCAGTAAAAATACTGCAAGATGAAGATTTTACATAACACATTAAGCTTCTTGTAGGCCCATGGGACATATTAAAATGACCTATTAAGGACATCAACTATATCATCGACATGGCTTCTGAATGCCCATGCCTTTTTTACTTTTTAAATCATTATGGTTACATTCAAGCCAATAGGGCCAATTCCCCACTAGCTGTGGACTTGCATGTTTTTGCCTTTTTCTGACCTCTTCAGCACATCACAAGTGCATAGTTTGGTTATACTTCAGAAGCACAGGGTATTTAAACCCAGGTGATTAAACCCAGGTGATGCCTGTAAAAATTAAGATGCCTACCAAATATCCCAACTAAACTTTTAAAGGTAAAATGTCATTACTCTCTGTTCACTGTTGACCAGTAATGCTGGTCATACCTCTCAACCATACCAAATTACTCGGGTTTTACCAAGTTTTGGGGTCCAAATGAAGGTGTGCCATGATTCCCATGTGGCACCCCTTCATTCCCAATTTTTTTTCATTTATTTTTTTTTCAAATACCGCGCTGTTGGAGTTGACATCATCACGTGCACAATGACGTCAGCACCATCAGGGCTACAAACCAGTTGGAAAATAGCCACCACCACTTGTGAGCTTTGTCCAGGTTTTTTATTCTTAGAGTTGAGAGCTGTGGTGAGAAGTGAGAACTGAATTTGTATTCCCCCATTATTGGCTTTGCTTATCCAGGAGTTTTGTGCTAAGTGGTTGAGAGTTATGGTGAGAAGTGAGAATTGAATTCACTAAATGATAGACATCATATTTCAGTCTTTCAATTTTTTAGGAAACTGCTGATTTGGCATAGTGGTATGTTGCTCTAAGTGTAGTACATAGGTTCCAAGGTTCAAGACTTGTAGTGACATGCATGGTGGTAACATTTTATTCTAGCAAGTTTCCAAGATTATACAAGCACTTTTTAAAATGTGTTCCTGTTTTTTGACCTTTTGTACCCCCCCAAAAAAACTAAACTTGAAAATAAATGTAAGAATCTGTGCGTATGTCTTACACTACTGTCATTCTATTTATAGTGTGGGTGTGGAAGCAGACTTTTATGATGGAAATGTTCTGAATTGGACAGTTTGGTCATTATTGGTTCATGCATTTTGTTTCATTGTCTACAGTAAAGCCTACTGGAAAAATGTTTAAGCAATAAATTTAAAATGCGCTCTAACAAGTGTGTTGTATTATACATATTATACAAGGAATATAACTTAAAGTCAGGAAGGTGCATCAAAGAAAAGAAAAGAACACATACATGTTTCTTGTTTTGTGTGCAAGGGGCCAATGATTTGAAAACGGCCCAAAGGTAACCTTTATCCACCACTGGCCAGATGCATTTTCTTTGGATGTGGTGTGGGTTTTAATGTTATTTTAATGAATGTGAGTTTCAAGGGCAGAGAAATTTTAATGCCAAGTCTATTTTCATTGAGACAGTATTGCTTTGTTTAGCAGTTGTCAAAATAAGATCCAAATAATTATTGTAGAGGTAAAGTAGTATGCACACATTAGTGTTTATGG
Source organism: Protopterus annectens (assembly GCF_019279795.1). Lineage (NCBI taxonomy): Eukaryota > Metazoa > Chordata > Ceratodontiformes > Protopteridae > Protopterus > Protopterus annectens. The sequence continues at coordinate 687,060,757 of NC_056750.1, forward strand.
TAAATGAGGAAAAATCCCCAGGTATTGGGACATTGGGATGGCTGCAGGGGGTCAGCGGTGCCATATTTTGGTTGTCTGTTCTTCAGTTTGCATTAGAAAGTTGATATCCCACAATTCCATTGGGGTGGGTGGGGTTACATTATTATGTATGCAAATTAGATGTTAATCAGCGTGCAGATTTGTACCTATTTTTCATAGACCTTGTCCAGATTTTTGATGTTTCCAGGTTGGGAGGTATGATCCTGGTATATGGCAAACAGCATGCATTGGATAGTTTTGAATAATTGGAAAAATGTTTTGTAAGTCATTTATGTTCATTATGTGTTTATGTATTTTTTTCAAATAATAACACAAACAAAATGGACAGCATAGAGATTAAAATGGAAAAGATGTGGATGGTTAAATGGGAGGTGCAATGACATAAAAAAGTAACATTGCAACCATTTGATGCTACTTTATCATTTGGAATACTGCAAACCTCAGTCCCTGCTTTCCTGATATTATATTCTCTATAATAAATACAACTTCCTATTACGACCATTGCTAGCAATGAAGGATGTATATAAATTCACAAACCTCACATAATTATTTCACAGATTGTAAGTTTGTAGGCCACTATTACACCTCACCTACAGCCATAGATCAGAGTCACAAACAATATTTCAAATGCAACAACTAACTTCTCTACAATATTATCTTGCTGTGTTTACATATAAATCATTTAAAACTTATTTGCTACACTACAATGTGTGACAAACCTTTTCAGTGTAAAAATGTTATCATACACATTATGGCTAGAGAGGGAAATTACATGCTATCACCATGATGTTGGTCAATCCTATCCTTGAGTCAGCACAGTCTGTTGTATGATAGGATGTCCCATTGTTACTTATGCATCTCCTTAGTTGTACTTGTGTACAAATGGTTTCTCCCCATCTGCAGAAATTGAAATAAAATTGCCCTGCCTGTCTAATATTGTGATATGGGATGTATCTTTCTAATGTAAAGAGTGACCAAACTATGCATGTTTGAGTATTGGGCTTTTGAGCATGAAAAGCAGTCCCGCAGAGTTCTGCCTTTTAATCAGTATCATGGTGCATGGCACCTTCTTTCAGCCAGCATTGTCATCCACTGCTGCTCGTTCCTACTACTTTCACTCCTCATTTGCCTTAGCTGCACCTGCCTGTGGTGCTAGGAACTACAGTTTCTGGCCACTACCAATGACAAAGTACAGTTGTGTACACTTACCATAAATGTAGATGTTCGAGTGTATTCAATGTTGCAGTCATTACATTTGGGGTAATCTGCTGGCAGGTTGCCCTCAGTCGGCCTGATTAACAAAGTCTTGGGTCCTGCATCAGTTGCTCTCCCTTCTTCCATGACGTAAGGTCGTCAGGGGTATAAAACATGCAGCCAATGCCATTACAGCAGTTTTTCTTGCCACAGATTCAGGTGCCCCCCAAATGGGGAGCAAAATATATAGATATATATAATTAAAAACACAAGAAATATACCTCCAAACACAAGCAAATACACCAAAAATGCTTTCAAGCATAGTAAAAATAAGTAGAAGTATAGTAAGAGAAAAAACAGGGGGCTGGAGGGAGGGTAACCAAGACTGCAACAGTGAATACACTTGAACATCTATATTCATGGTAAGTGTACACAACAGTACTATGTTCCTCATGTTTCACTGTTGCAGTCATTACATTTGGGTAGATTCCCAAAGCTATGGTTGGGAGGATGGATTTATACAGCATTAGGACCAGCTATTAGGCCCTGCAGGACAGCAGTGGCAAAGCCAGCTCTAGATTTAGAGAAGAAAGGCAAATGGTAATGTTTGGTGAATGTATGAACTGAGCTCCAGGTAGCAGCTTCTACAATGTCTCTGGTAGGAACACCTCTGAGAAAGGCTGTAGAAGTAGATGCAGCCCTGGTGGAATGAGATCTGATCCCGTGGGGGATAGTTTTACCATGGTGCATATAGCAGAACCAAATACAATGGCTTATCCATTTGGAAATAGTCTGCTTTGAAATAGCCTTTCCCTCTGCCCCTGCAGCAAATGACACCAGTAGTTGTTCAGATTTTCTTAGGGATTTTGTCCTGTTTAATTAAAATCTAAGTTGTCTGTGTACATCAAATGAATGCAGAATCCGCTCTCCCTTGTTCTGTGGATTGGGAAAGAAGGTTGGCAAATGCATAGTCTGATTAAGAGCCACACTGGATACCACCTTAGGCATGAAGGATGGATTGGTCCTGAGAGACACCCTGTCTGCATGAAATATAATGAAAGGCTCCACTGCCATAAGAGCCTGTAATTCAGAAATCCTTCTAGTTGAAGTGACTGCTAAAAGGAAAGCTGTTTTCCAGGACAGAAATTTTAAGTTTGCAGTAGCAGCTGGCTGGAAAGGAGGGAGAGTGAGTTTTTCCAATACAAAATTGAGGTCCCAGGCAGGGGTTGGAGCTCTTCTGGGTGGTCTTAAGTTTTTGGCCCCTCTGAGATACTGCTTTAGCAGAGGATGAGAGAAGAGTGGAGGTTCTGTGTTGCAATGAGCTGAAATGGTTGAGGCATGGAATTTTATGGAAGAAAAGGACATGCTCTTCTGAAGTATCTCAGTTAAGTATTGTAAAATCTGAGGAATATTGGGCACAGCTGTGCTTATTCCTAGTGATTGATTCCATGCACAGAATCTTTACCATTTTTCAGTATAAGATTTTCTAGTACTAGGCCTTCTCGCCTCCAAAATGACATCCATCACAGGTTTACTGAGAGATGCTAAGGGTGAACTTTGGTGATTAGCTACGCTGCAAGATTCAAAGTTTGGAGCTGAGTGTGCAGAATTTGTTTTTTCTGCTGAGACAGTAAGTAAGGTGTCTGAGGCAGGTGCCACGTTGGAAGGTGTGACACATTGCGCAGGAGTGGGTACCTGTGTTGGCGAGGCCAGTCTGGAGCAATCAGAATCATTTTTGATTTGTCCTGTTTGACTTTTAGTAGAACTTTGGAGTGCAGAGGCGGGAGCATAGACTGAAAGGTTTTTCCAGCTGAATGATAGAGCATCCACTTTCCAGGTTTTTTTGTGATGAGTTCTTGTGCAGAATTTATCCAACTGATAATTCTGGGGTAAGACACAAAGATCTATGTCTGGGCTCCTGCATTTTCATGTCAACATGTTAAAAATCCATGGTTCCAGTTACCATTCGTGTGGGTCCATGAGATTTCTGTATAGTTCGTCTGCCAGAGTATTCAGCTTTCCTAGCAGGAATTGAGCTTGTAGTTGTATTTGGTAGGTCAATGCCATGTTCCACAATGCCATGGCTAGTCTGCAAAGGGGGTAGGAGTGTGTACCCCCCTGCTTGTTTATGTACCACATAACTGTGGTGTTGTCTGTCTTTATCAGTAATTGTCCTGGATGAAGGTAGTCCTTGAAGGCTGTCAGAGCATTCTGTACAACTAGCATCTCTTTCTGATTGATATGAAGGTACATTTGATTTGGTCTCCATTTGCCCTGAATGCACTTCCCTGCCAGATAAGCCCCCAAGCATAGTCTGATGCTTCTGTGGTTAGGGTTTGGGCGGCAGGAGGTGGAGTGAATGGCAGTCCCTTGTTTTGGTGGCATGCCTCTGCCCACCATAGGAACTCTAGTTTCAGGCATGGTATGATATGAATCGTTGTTTCCAGGCTGTGACAATGTTGACTCCATAAACTTTTTATGTACCACTGAAGTTTCCTCATATGCAGTCTTGCATATGGAATTAGAAGGACATGAACCCCAAGGCTTGCAGAATTTGTCTTGCAGTTAGCAGGGATTTTGTGGCCACCTGTTTGAAGTAAGTTACCAAATGAATTTGCTTTTCTGGCATAAGGTAAGCCATCTGGGCAGTTGTATTCAAGCTTGCACCCAGGAATGTAAGTTTTTGAGAGGGTACTAGTTGTGATTTATTTTCGTTTATGGTGTACCATAGACACGTTAGAACCCTTTTACAAATGCCAGATACTTTAGAAGAATGTCCTTGTTTTTTGCCTGAATTAGACACTCGTCCAGGTAGGAATATATTTGAATATTTCTTTGTCTAAATAATGCAATTACTGGAGCCAGGCACTTTGTAAAGACTCTGGGTGCAGTAGACAAGCCAAAGGGCAGTGCAGAGAACTTGTAATGCAAGTAGCCTGCTTTGAAGCGGAGGTATCTTCTGTAAGATTCTCTGATTGGGATATGAAGGTAAGCCTCTTTTAAGTCTAGAGTTACCAACCAGGCATCTTTGCCAAGCATAGGAAGTAACTGAAGACTCAGCATCTTGAATTTTGGAATGTCCAGAAATGTGTTTAGAGTAGATAAGTCCAGAATTGGATGCCATGATTTGTCTTTTCTGGGTACCAGAAAAAGTCTTGAATATAAACCTTGTCCCGTTTCATCTTCTGGTACTGGTTGAATAGCCCCCATGTTCATGAGGGACAGTATTTGTTTCTGGGCCTCTTCCCACTGATTTGCGGCCAAGTCTGGCCATATGTTTGGAATTGGCAATGTGTGGAAATGAAATCTGTATCCCTGGGTTGCTATATTTAAAACCCATTTGTCCTGGGTTATAACTTGCCAGTTTCTTGCATGAAGTACCAGTTTTCCCCACAAAGGGCGGGTATAAGGTAAGTGCTTGGAAAGTGTAGAGGGAAGTCCTTGAGACTATTTACCATAGGGAGGTGCCTTGTTGTTTCCAGATTTGGAGGTGGAGTCACCCCATTGTTTTTTTCTAAAAGTCCCTTGTGAATGAAACCTGGAGCCTTTGGAATGTCTGGGTTTTGCTTGAGTGTCTCTCAAAGGAACTGGAAAGGACCAGTTCTTAGTAGGCCAATGTCTACTAAATCTAGGAGGTTGCACTTGTAAGAAATCTTTCACAGTTTGCATTGATTTAGCTTTATCTTCCATCTTTTTTAAAACTTCTTCAGCTTTATTACCAAAGAGACGGTCCTGGTGTAAAGGAGCATCCTACAATGTTTCTTTAACATGATCAGGCAGCATTTGCTCTTTGAGCAGACCCAGTTGCAGCAGCCCTGCAAGAGGCCTAAAAAGAATCAAAACCACATTGCAAAGTATGTTTTCCAACTTGTTCAGCTGAATGCAATAAATCCTGTAAATCCTTATTTTGACACAGTCAGCAATTAACATCATTTTCTGTTTAAACAGACCCATGATATGCTGTTGGTATTTAAGCATATGAAACTGACAGTTTAAAGCTCTGATTGTCAAGGTTGCAGAAGTGAAAACCTTCTTACCCCATCTATCCAGCGCCCTGGAATATCTATCTGAAGGGGTAGAATTTTTACCAGTAGAGGCCTTAATGCCCTTGGAACCCTGAGAAATGGTTTTAGGATCTGCAATAGGATTCTTGAAAAGGAATTTGTGGGAATCAGGAACCCTGTAGTATCTGTCTGGCTTTCAAGGAGCCGGAGGCAGAGAATCAGGAGCCATACTAGATTCTGAAAAAAACATCAACAATGTCTAGAACAGGAGGTATAGCCAAAGGCCTATGCTGAGGAAGAAGAAGAAAATCCCTAAGTCTCTCTTTTGGCCTTAGTTTTGAAGATGGTGTCGGTCTAATATACAAATCTGTAAGCCTGAAAACACCCTCAGAAGCTGGTGCCTGCACAGCGTCTCTGGACCCATCTAAGGTAGAGACATCCGCGGGTTCCATAACTGAAGCATCTCGTGGCATACCGGACTTTGAATGGGTCTCAGTAGAGGCCTATGAATAAAAAGTAGCAGGTATCAGGGGCTATGAAAGTGCCTCACTGAGTACCGGCGAACTGGCAACTAGCTTAGGAGAAGCATTGTCATCAGTTTTGGACCTCGACGGCCTGTCTTTGCCTTTTTCTTTGCATTTGTTTAGGTATTCCAGTAGTCGGATTGCTAACCGATGACATTTCTGGATAATTAAATCGTGAGCCAAAATATTTTGAAGCAAAAATATACCGACATTTAATAGTGCGTTGATTAAATTTAGCACAAAACTGACAGCAAGGTATGTTATGATCAGGGCCTAGGCAAGGAATACAGTACAAATGAAAATCCTTATGAGGTATTTGCTTCCCAAAAGTAATATAATTGTTCCCCAGGATTCATGAAGCTTGCGCCAAGCGCAGGCATAGCGTAGGCGGCATAACGCCAAATATGGCCGTCGAGCGATTCAGGTACGATCCAATTCCACGTGCACTACCAGCGTACGCCAGAACTGCGCAGCCCCCGGCGTTGGTATGCTAATCACCCCATGTGTAGTGTCGCACCATGCAAATGAAGGCATAAAGCAATTCATGAAGTGGTGCAGGCGTAGCGTAAGCCCACGGAAATGTAAACCAAAAAACACGGTTTACATTTTTCCAAACAGAACATCGGAGCTATGGAAGAGGGCCAGACCCAGGTATCACAACGTTAACATATGCCAATGGCGAAATACACAGCCAATGGCATAAGTAAAGATGCACAACACGTAAATAACAACATTTAATGTCATGTCCACAGTAATGCACAGCACAACCGCAGGGCATGTTTATGAAGCTGTAACTTAAAGAAATAATATAAAAATGTCATAAAATCGCAACATAATAGAAATCAGGTTTACAGCATAATACACAATGGTAGGCATAGAACACCACAACCAAGGTGCAAGGGTTGTTAAGGGCCTGCGATAGTGTTCGGCGCGGTAACTATGAATTAGTAGTCAATGCCATGCAAATGAGGCAGATAATACTGAATCGCAAATGTCCCGTCGGATGAAGGTTGTACCATACGGCACAGCGGTATAACACCGAGGAGTGGCTCAGAGGAGATACATGACATCAGCAGAGGGGTGTGCCACCGTAGCAGTAAGCACATTGGAGCATTGCAAATCTGGCCTGTCCATTGCTAAGCAAAGCTGCAGGACAGGGGAGGGGAGGAATCGTTTAGCTGAGAGCACACATGGTGCCCAAACGCGCATGTGTACGAGGATGAAAACATGCCCGAAACCCAGTAATCGGACGCACGTGCCGCAAACAATAGCAGAAACAGGAAGGTCAGGGGAAGAAAAGAAGGAAATGCGGAAGTAGGGTAATTGGATTACTAATGAGCAATCAACACCAATCAACCCACGAAGGCCAATCGACAGCAGCTGACAAGTCTGCTTGCAGAAACCTGCAAAACAGGATAGGGGAGGCATTGGAATGCAAAGAAAGGAGGGGAGGTATTGGATTGCAAAGATAGGAGACCTGACACAGCAGAGCAAAGCAAACCGACAGCAGACCGGCAGTAGCACACATAATGCAAGATACGCCAGGTCCAGGAAAGTACAAATGAAAGTAGGCTGCAGGATGCACGCCAGAAAATGGTAGGTGCAACATGCAGAAATGTAATGGGAAGGTCAAGAGGTAATCCACGGCAGGCAAATGTAATTCAACACCAAAGGCACCACAATAGTAGTTCTGGCAGTAAAACACATAAGATAACCTGTAGCTACGATCGTACATACACACCCTATGACATCATCGGTGTTCACAGCACAATAGTATAAAGTGTGAAAGCACCCAACACACACCTGTGTATTCCCAAACACTGCACCATAGGTGTAAACACACGGGGAACTTTTAAAATGTACATGTTGGGAGCTGCCAGAGCTGTGATTCATCACCATGTGTTAGAGACTGACGGTGTTGTGGAGGATGATTTGACACCTGCTTGCTGTAGTGTGCATCCCAGGGAGGTATGCTCACTAACAATATTAATGTCTGAGCTGCATGCCCTCTGCTGTATTGCAGGCATGCTGCATGCCATCTGGCAAATCACATGCATGGTGTGTGTGTGTGTGTGTGTGTGTGTGTGTGTGTGTGTGTGTGTGTGTGTGTGTGTGTGTCTGTGTGTGTCTGTGTGTGTGTGTGTGTGTGTGTGTGTGTGTGTGTGTGTGTGTGTGTGTGTCTGTGTGTGTGTGTGTGTGTGTGTGTGTGTCTGTGTCTGTGTGTGTGTGTGTGTGTGTGTGTGTGTGTGTGTGTGTGTGTGTGTGTGTGTGTGTGTGTGTGTGTGTTTGTGTCTATTGTACTTTACAGTATTTCTTTGCATTCACAGGTGATGTAGGTGCGTTACCCTCCTGCGGTCCATCTGATGTTAGTGTCCCCACAGATACTAGCGGTGATGAACATATGCATGAGGTACAGGCAGGGTTGTCAGGGGCTGAATGTGTGCCAATGTTTACCATCCCAGCTATGTCCCCCTCTTCCCCGCAAACAGTTCTGCTGCCAACACATACCGCATCACTAGTGGCCATAGAGGAAGGACAGTCAGCGTCTTTTAGCGTGGAACAGGAACGTGTGGTGGCTACAGAAGGTGTGTCTACACACCATGGTGTCAGTGTAATGACTGCAGATGTGCCACACAGGCATGTGGCTGATGCTGCTCATAGGAGGACCTCTGGCAGACATGCACCTGCAGGACAGAGCGCAGCAGCTGGTATCACCAGACGCATGTTCCAGACTGTAATGGTGGCACAGGCATGTGCTGAATGGCAGAACAGAGAAGGGAAGAGGCTGCAGAGGGCTGCTATCCATGTGCTAAATGACAACATCCAGGCATTGGCAAATGCTCAACAGCAGATTGCTAATGTTCTAGATAGGCAATTAGGTGAAATGGTCGGAATCCTTGACCGAGGCATGGCAATCCACGAGCGGGAGTTGTCTGTGATGGAACATCTGGTAGGAGTGAGGCATAAGCCATGTGGACATAGGTCAGCAACACCACCTAGTGTAGGTTGACATGAGCGTGCCACCTCACATGCCCGCTCCCATAGTGCCAGTAGCAGTAGCAGTGCAGCTGGTGCTGCGCTGTCAACACCAGGACACAGCAGGCCACATGGACGTGGCCCTGGACGTTCTCAGCGGGGACACAGTTCTAGCGGACATGTGTCATCGGACAGTAGACACTCTGGACCTCCACCTGGTAGTGCCCATGCAACCCCAGGCAAGCACAGGTCACGTGGTCATGGACGGACACAGTGAGCTGTACAACCTGCTCTGTACAATCTGGGGCTGTCAATTATACCCCATGTAGGCCTCACAAATGGCAGAACTGTGTACACACATACACACACACAGCAAATACAACTGTAGGGCTCCACAACATCCACATGCATTCTGCACAGACATGTCCAGTCAACTAACTGGCTCTTACAGACACACATGATGTTATCCATTGGTGCAGCCTATGCCTCTGGCAAGCATATCACCCTGTGCATATGATGAAGCCTGTGCCGCATCCCTGTCATCCACACCATCGGTGCAGGGTTATGCACAAATATTCTGATGCATAGGGTGAACAGCATAGTGAGAGGTGTATGTAATATTGCCTGTGTATGCATAGTGAGGGATGTGTGTGTTGCAGGGGTTGTGTGTGAATACTGAGAGATGTGTATGTGATATTACCTGTGTATGCATAGTGAGGGATGTGTATGTTGCAGTGGTTGTGTGTGAATACTGAGAGATGTGTATGTGACATAGGTTGTGCACTGTCGGCATGCAACGGTCATACCATGTAGTGCAGGTGCAGCATGCATTGTGATGTGTTCATGGTATGTGCCTCGGTTACATCTGTAGCACCATGTTGGTTGTGATACCCTGGTTCCCTCCTTCCTTATTTCCCCGGGACTTTTTGGCATTTTGGGGGGCCTACAA
>NC_056750.1:687070942-687088340 GCF_019279795.1 Protopterus annectens
GGAAATACAAATTCAGTTCTCACTTCTCACCACAGCTCTCAACTCTAAGAATAAAAAACCTGGACAAAGCTCACAAGTGGTGGTGGCTATTTTCCAACTGGTTTGTAGCCCTGATGGTGCTGACGTCATTGTGCACGTGATGATGTCAACTCCAACAGCGCGGTATTTGAAAAAAAAAATAAATGAAAAAAAATTGGGAATGAAGGGGTGCCACATGGGAATCATGGCACACCTTCATTTGGACCCCAAAACTTGGTAAAACCCGAGTAATTTGGTATGGTTGAGAGGTATGACCAGCATTACTGGTCAACAGTGAACAGAGAGTAATGACATTTTACCTTTAAAAGTTTAGTTGGGATATTTGGTAGGCATCTTAATTTTTACAGGCATCACCTGGGTTTAATCACCTGGGTTTACATACCCTGTGCTTCTGAAGTATAACCAAACTATGCACTTGTGATGTGCTGAAGAGGTCAGAAAAAGGCAACAACATGCAGGTCCACAACTAGTGGGGAATTGGCCCTATTGGCTTGAATGTAACCATAATGATTTAAAAAGTAAAAAAGGCATGGGCATTCAGAAGCCATGTCGATGATATACTTGATGTCCTTAATAGGTCATTTTAATATGTCCCATGGGCCTACAAGAAGTTTAATGTGTTATGTAAAATCTTCATCTTGCAGTATTTTTACTGAATGGGTTGTTCTTGTGAACATTTTACCCTGGTTTTAAGGCTAGTTAATGTCATATAACCAAATCTAGGACAATTCCAATGCATGCTCTGAGACTTTGCATTAGTCACATAACAAAGTTTAGATTCCTTGCAGGTCAGTAAACTAGTCTCCTGAAGAACCATGATGACAGACTGCAGCAGGGCCAATACCAGAGCTTAGAATACAGCTCAGAGGCCTGGGACCATCTGGTATGTGAGCTCACCAGTGCTACTGGCATCCCCGTACAGGTCCGTCATCATTATGATGACCTGAGATGGAGGAAGGGGTGCTCTTTCCCAATGGATCCAAGATGCTCAGGCCCGAATGCCACAGAAGTTTGAAAGTATATCTACAGCTAATATATCAAATTTTAGTAGGAATGTCTGATAGAGACAGTTATGCATAATGGTGGGTTTTCTCCCCACAGCTGCAAAGGAGAAGGCTCATAACATGGAGGACCAAGCAGGATGACTACTACGAGTCTGCTATAGGCCTCAGGTAGATGTAAAGTGAGGGCAGACTTGTAGAGTATTGAGCAGTATTGTTGTGAAAATATAAGCCTATACAGCTGGTAATGGACTGTTTTTCAATCCCCCCACCCCTTATCTGCATGAATAAGTATTATTCATATACGAAGGGTATGTTGTTCTCAAATCCTAATGTTGGAACGTTTGTCCTATTACTGTTCATATATTTAAATGGTTCAATGCTAACATACCTTGTTGAATTTCCATTGTTGTTAGCCTGTTGCCATAAATGTTACTGGCATGATGTAGAATAATGGCTGTTATTCCATTTTTGCATGTGTGCTGTTTGCCATGCAATTTCCCCAATTCTATTGTTCTGGGTTAACTGTAACACCCATGCATTCTGTTATAACTAATACTGAAATGTTTTGTTCATGACTAACCAGTACACCTTGAAAAACCTTAACACTATAGCATGTTTCGGTAGGCAGATCCCAGCGGATTTGCCTGTCTTGCCTTACTTGGATGTGGCACCAAGTCCAAACACATCTCTGACCCAACATCGAACTGCCTCCTCCACTGGTCCTGCACCACTCGGGTGGAACTGCATCAGGGATGGGGCCAGCCCCTGGGCATGGGCACAGAGAGGACTCTGTCACATGACACCAGTTCCGGTGTCACCTGACACCAGTTCCGAGGTATGGTGCACAGGGTCATCCAGAGGGACTTGGATGTAAGCCTGCACCAGATTGAGGGCAGAATGGTGCACTTTGAAAGGCAGGCTGGCCCAATCATTCAGCCCCCAGCACAGCCACTTTTGGGGCCATGAAGGTGCAGTGGTGACTGCCCATATGTGGGGACTTCAGTCACTCTGTTTCCATGTGGGGGCATATGGCCCTCCAATTCCCAATCACCCTCCTCATCCAAGGTGTTTATCTTCCTCATGTGTCATACACTGCCCCGTCTGCTGTCTTGTTTGTCTGCAAAAGCAACCTCTCCTACCCAAATTACCTCCCCAAATGTACCTACAACCCTTCCTCAACATCCCACTTTCACCTTAGATAAAAAGGGGGCATATGTTCCCACAAAAATAGTCTTGTCCAATACATAGCTCTCCATTTTTCCCCCATGTACACTTTCATGAATCACTCATCCCATCAATTAATCAACAAACTTATGTCCCCCATACACCTCCCAGTCATTTAACATTAGGGAAAATGAAATTCACTACTGGCAGGTATTGAACCCATAACCTTGTGCATTAGAGTCAGAGCAATAAATCACTACACTAAATCTGCTGTGGGAATGAGCAATGCTTTTGTAAATATATCATGCATCACAGTCATTTTGCATTAGGGAAAAAAAAAGTCATCACTGCCACGTCTTGAACCCAGGACCCTGTGCACTCTAGTCAGAGAAATGTACCACTACACCACATCTTCAGTGAAATTTAGTAATGCTTTTGAAAATATATCATGCAGTCCAGTCATTTAATATTAGAGAAAAAAAAAACATCACTGAGAGGTCATGAACCTAGAACACTGTGCACTAGAATCAGTGCAATGTACCATTACACCAAATCTCCCATCATAACTAACAATGCTTTTGAAAATATATCATGCATTACAGTCATTTAACATTAGGGAAAATGAATAATCATTGGTAGGCTTTGAACCCAGGACCATGTGCGGTAGAGTCAGAGCAATATACTGCTATACCATATCTCCTGTGAAAATTGCTAATGCTTTTGTAAATATATCATGCATTACAGTCAGTTAACATTAGGGGAAAAAATTATCACTAGCAGGTCTTGAACCCTGCATGCTGTCAACCAGAGTCAGAAGAAAGTACCATTACACCAAATCCCCCATTTCGCATTAGGGGGAAAAGTCATCACTGTCAATTCTTGAACCCAGGACTCTATGCACTCAAATCAGAAAATGTACCGCTACACCAAATATTCAGTGAAAATTGCTAATGCTTTTGAAAATATATCATGCATTAGTCATTTAACATTAGGGAAAGCAAATCATCACTGGTATGTTTTGAACCCAGGACCCTGTGCAGTAGAGTCAGAAAAATGTACCACTACATTATATCTCTTTTGAAATTTGCACATGCTTTTGTAAATATATCATGCATTACAGTCAGTTAACATTATGGGAAAAAATTATTACTAGCAGGTCTTATACCCTGGACGCTGTGGACAAAAGTCAGAGGAATGTACCACTAGACAAAATCCCCTCAAAACTAATAATGCTTTTGTATATATAGCATGCATTACAGTCATTTAACATTAGAGGAAAATAGTCATCACTGGCAGGTCTTGAAATGGGTGGAAAAGGCCTCAAAATACTTTAACCTACAAACACACACACACACGGCAGGTGAGATGAGATTACAACCCCTACCTGGCTACTATTACAGAATGGAAGTCACCTTCATACTAGAATGTGCCATTGATTGCTATTGGTGTGCAACTGTCTGCATGAGGATATCCCTCTATGCCTTTCAGAGTCTCTTTCTCTCTCTCTCTCTCTCTCTCTCTATGTCTCTGTCTGTCTGTCTCTCTCTATCCATCTCTGTCGGTCTCTCCCTCTGCCTGTCTATAATTGATATATTTGTATAGAAAAACACACCAAACAGCCAGTATGTAGCAGCAAAGTCTCCTTTATCTCCACAAGACCTGGTACCTCGGCATCTCGCCTTCAATGGGTCACAGTGCATTACAAAACAGTAACAGTCTTTATACACAAATCAATTACATCAATTATTCAATTAATTATACAATTGAATTCAAAAAATGGAGGGAAAAAATCGAGGGAAAAAATATTTTTTAAAAAAGACATATTTTTTAAATTATATATTCTTGTGAAAAAATATCCCAATGTTTTAACAAATTTGCTCAAAATTACTAAAAGCTTCATATATATTAATAATAATAATTTGTAATATATACCATAATATAATTTCTTACAATATGTGAATTATAGAATATAATATTATAGAATAAATATTATAATTATATTTTAATAAGTTCTTCAGTGAATTAATTCTTCAGATACTTAATTCTAAGTTTAAACCAAAAGGCCTTAATGTATTAAACTTCAGAATCATCCTTGTTTCAAGTTCTAACAATTTGTCACAAATATTGTCACCCTTAGTGCAGTGAGGTTTGCCTAATATGCTAAATTTTAAACAGTCTGGTTTTCCCTCATGTATCTCAAAGAAGTGCTTAGCAACTGGACTAGATACGTTTAAATTCTTAATGTCTCCTAAATGTTCTAAAATTCTCACTCTTACCATTCTTTTGGTTTGCCCAATATACCACATATTATGACAACTACACCCTAATATATAAACAACACCACTGGATCTGCAATTGAAATAATGCATAGGGTTATGATTAACATTATTAATGGATCTAATGTTAATAATTCTGTCACATATACTACAAGAATTACATCTAAATGAGCCAACATTGGCAGCATAGTCCGTTCTTTTGGTACAAAGATTATTATTTAATATTTCTTTTAAATTCTTTCCCTTTTTATATGAAAATATGATTTTGCGTGGAAAAAGCTCACCTATGAGCTCATCCTCACTAACCAAGTACCAAAATCTTTTAATTAGGGAAACAAATGTTTCAGAAAAAGCTGTGTATTTGGTTACAAAAAATATATTTTCCACCTCATTATCTTTTTCAACCATCCCTGAAAATTGCCTATAAAACTCCCTAAGGCTTCCATGTTTGTTCAAAACACCATTCATGTGATCCAACAATAATTTTTCATCATAACCCCTATTATTCAGTCTCAAAAATACCTCTTTTAACTCATGATTTAGTTCAGATACCATACTGGTATGTTGATGTATTCTTTTAAATTCACCATAGGGCAAAGCTTTTAATAAATGAGGAGGATGCATGCTAGTCGCATGCAAAAACATGTTTGCTGAAGTATCCTTTCTATATGGCCTGAATTCAATGTTATTGTTGTTTATAAATAAGGTTAGGTCCAAAAAATTAATCTGATTCCGATTGACCTCATAAGAAAAAGAAAGACTATGTTCATTATCATTGAGTTCTTCAAAAAATTCACAAAATTCATAAATATCCCCTTTACATATAAAAATCAGGTCATCAATAAACCGTTTGTACAAGATAACCTTGTTTTGAAAAAATAATGTAGGATAAATGAACTTTTTCTCAAAAGAATCCATGTATATTACAGCATAATTGGGAGCGTAAGCAGCTCCCATTGCTGTTCCCTTTTTTTGTAAAAAATATTCTCCATTAAATGTGAAATAACTATGGGTCAAACAAAATTCTAAAAGTGAGATCAAAAAATTAGTTCTGGGACCTTCACCTAACATGTTAGAAATCGCATCAAGTCCCCATCTAATGTTAATGTTAGTATATAATGATTTAACATCAATAGTCACCCAATAATAGTCACCATCCCATGTTACCTTATGTACTTCATTTATTAACTCTTGGGTGTTACTAATATGAGCACTAACCCTATTGATGTAAATTTTTAATTGTGAATCCAGGAAAACATTAACATTTTCCAAGAAAGATCCAATCCCCGACACTATAGGCCTACCAGGAGGCTCATTAAGATCCTTATGAATCTTTGGTAAGGCATATAGTACAGGTGGGACAGGGTCCTTTATGTACATTTTATTAACATCAACATTAGAAAAAAATCCCAATCGTTCTCCCCTTTCCAGAAGATTGAGAAGTTCCTCATTGTACGATTTTAGTGGGTCCCTACTAAGTTTTATGTATTCATCACTGTTACAAAGCAATTTGTTAACCATAACACAATAGTCAGATTTATTTTGGATCACCCAATTTCCCCCTTTGTCAGCACATTTGAATATATAATTATTCTTGAGTTTCCTAAGATCCTGTAAAGCCTGCCACTCTTCTTTTGTAAGATTAAATTTTTTCTTTTCTTTACAAAACTGCTTAAACATCAGCTCAGTCTCCTTTAAGAGAACTTTCTGAAACACCTGAATGGCTGGCACTGATATGGTAGGAGTAAACCTATTTTTCACATTTCTAAATTTAGGCATATTTAATCTACCATATCCTGTCATAAAGCTGACATTAGAGGGAACATCAGCATTGCATTTAATAGAGCAAACATTGCTTTCTCCAAAAATATTATTTTGTTCATCATTTCCTTCACTTTCATCATACTCATAATCATATATGGACATATTTAGCAAACTATCATCAAATTCACTAACATTAAGAACCCCATCTTCAATTTCATTTTCAGTGACATTAGAGGCATTAGTATTGTCGTCCACTTTACAATATTTCTTAAAGTAAACTCTTAACAATAGTTTACGAATAAACGTTTTCACTTCTAGATAAATGTCAGCAAATGAAGGAAAAAATGTTGGAACAAATTTGCTCCCCTTATTCAAAACATTCCTCATGCTGTCACATAATTGCAAATCAGATAAATTGACACATTCAAGAGAGACAACATTGTGACAAGTCCAATTAGATATAGTAATGTCCAAACCTTCATTTTCATTCTCATTTATAGCGGTTCCGACCCTTTCTACCATTTCTGCCATTCCGCCCCTTATTGTAGGTATCATTTTGAAAATTGGCGTCTTCCGTTGAACTCAAGTTAGGCTCTTCACTCGAAACCTCCGCAGTATCCCTGTTGACCACTCGATTAGGTGCAGTAGTTCGAGCAAAAGAAACATTTTTAACACTGTTTTCCTTTTCAGTAGATGAAAACGAAGAAGCGGATGCCGAATAATTCCGGCGCTTGGAACTGCGTGTCCAGCTCCGCCCCCTAGACTGTCTACGCACAGGTTCACGCTGCCAATTGAAAATGATGCCTGTCTCATAGTCTTTAAGGTCCCGGACCAACTTGTTGCGCTTCCTTTGCACAACATCTGCGTCTAGTTTAGTCATTTTTTCACTGATATTAACCATCTGAGCTCTATAGTTGACCTCTGTAACAAGCTCATTTTGTAGTGTGGAAATTTCGGTTTTCAACTTTTCGTGACACTTTTGGTTGCGTTTGATGAGTATACGCAACCAACCTATAGTGCACGTAAGTGAAGTTTGTTTCCACTCTTCCAGAAGATCACCTTCATCATCTGAAAAAGGTGCCGCAGGCAGTTTATCAATGCATAAGCCCCTAGGTGTAATATTGAGACTTACATATTTTTCCAATAAACTAGTGTCAAAGTATAAAGTGACTTCCTTGGCCATAAGTTTATTCAGCTGGGCAAAACGACCATCAGTATCCGCATTCCTCCCTAGGCTCCATGGATCATGGCTATTAAGTCTCTTATCACGCTCCATTACCATATCTTGAAACAACATGATATTCACTGTATTGTGCATAGCGCTCCGTTCGGAGCCTTCAGTACCTGACATCACTCAGAAATATTCCAGCAATTCACAATACCGAATGTCAATTAGAATAACTTCCCAGAGAACATGCTGCAAAATACGGCTTGGATCCAAAAATAGTAACCAAACAACGTAGAAAATAGAAATAGAAAAACACACCAAACAGCCAGTATGTAGCAGCAAAGTCTCCTTTATCTCCACAAGACCTGGTACCTCGGCATCTCGCCTTCAATGGGTCACAGTGCATTACAAAACAGTAACAGTCTTTATACACAAATCAATTACATCAATTATTCAATTAATAATACAATTGAATTCAAAAAATGGAGGGAAAAAATCGAGGGAAAAAATATTTTTTAAAAAAGACATATTTTTTAAATTATATATTTTTGTGAAAAAATATCCCAATGTTTTAACAAATTTGCTCAAAATTACTAAAAGCTTCATATATATTAATAATAATAATTTGTAATATATACCATAATATAATTTCTTGCAATATGTGAATTATAGAATATAATATTATAGAATAAATATTAATAAATATTATAATTATATATATTTTAATAAGTTCTTCAGTGAATTAATTCTTCAGATACTTAATTCTGTCTATAATTGATATATTTGTATATGTTACATATATATATCTGTATGCCTATCACACTCAACAGATGCAGATATAACACATATGTGTCACCTCCAGGTAGCTGCGGGTATTACTGTCTGATGAGAGTGGGGAAACACAGTTAAGGTGTACCTAGCTGTCTGTATGAAAAGACATATCTGGACAACAGAGTTGTATACAAGTGTAGGAGCATGCCCAGTAAGACATTCAATAGTAAGAGCCTGACTCCATTCCAGAGGTAGCTGAAGTCTGGTCTAGAATTTTGTGTGCTAAAGCTGAATGGCTGATGAAGCTGTGTAAGCAGTCCAGCACCTCAGTGACATACTGTGTGAGAAATCTCCTGGCTGTGTGTTATCCTTATTAACTGAGTCATATCTTGGTGTGGGTACAGAGGGAATTGTACACAGCATAGTTTTCAATAATATGTGTGGCATATTCTACATAGTACTGTGGTTTCCTGGTATGTGAGTGGCAGATCAGTATAGAATTAAGTCAGGAGCACTGACAGACATTTGTTTACTGACCCCATACATTGCAGGGAACTAGGGTACAGCATAAAATGTTCTGGTGTGCACATTCTATCTTTGTCTGGCTGGTGGTTCTCCTCCGTTATATGTCTCTCTTTGTCCTTCTGTAGTGCAGTCATGGCCTTTGTCCACAGTTGATGCTGTTATGTATTTGTATTTATGGTGTGAATGGGGTAGAAGTTGTAACATGACACACAGGGTTACAGACCTCACACCTCTGGATGTACCTGTTTAGATGGTGATGCACCATTGTGCCCCATAGATCTACTGTGGTCCTCAGATGGTTTGTGTTGCACTGTTATTGTCAGGCTACAGATTGGTCATAGCTGTCAGATTCTTACAGATAGACATCTGGACAGACCCATATCTAACAGTCAGACATGGGCCCAGACAAGGGCAGGCTCTTAATATTGCTCTTCCAAACTTACACAGTTGGTGGAGCGGTTTTGTATTAGCTTGCAATTACTTTTGGGGATGACATCTGTATTTCTACTGTCTGACATTGCTGTTTTCACATCAGCCTTTATTGGTCTGCCAATAGTTTGTCACGCAAATGCAATGTAATAACAAGCAGAACAGATATATGAGGCATACATGTGGGCATTCTGTGACACCCTGTCATTCCATGGGTATGGATGGTGCCCACTTACTTGATGTCAATACTGACATAGTGACATGGCAGCCAACTTCTCACAACCTGCTGTTGTAGTATGCACTGTGTAGGTTACTCAGACCTCTGTATTGTTCATATGTGTGACCCCCTGTCCCTCCATTGTGCAGCTTTCCTGCAGTAATAAGTATTGCCTTCTGGACAGTGTGTACAAATCCAACTATAAGTGCAGCTGACATGCAAAATAACTGGCACAACCAGTCTGAAACTGCAGGCCCTGTCAACCACAGTATTGTACGTAGATGACTGAGCCACAACAGCCACCAGTAAGTGATGTATACTTCCTGACAGTATTAACAATAAACAGACATAGCACATTGACCCCTGCATATTGCAGGCATGGAACAAATTCGCAAGTTGATTGGGGCAGCCCTGGGAATGTGTCGTCTGCTGTTATTACCCTACAAACATAAATGTTGCTACATTTCTATGGGAACACAGGTGCATTGGGGGAAGGGGGGCATACCTCTGAACTACACATTTGCATAGACTGTTCAAATGTTTGCTTTATATTTTGGTTCCATTTAGCATGTACTTGTCTTGGAGAATGCTAGCATATCACTAAAGACCAAAGGTTAGAAATTAATGACAGACATTTGAGTTTCAGACTTCTTACCATTCAGAGAGTTAATGCAACTGTAAGGCCTGCTGTAAGTGTGTAAGAGGAATATTTCATCATTGTCCCTATCTGTGGTCCTTTGCCACATATTTCTTTATGGCTTTGTATAACTGACTAGCTGCGATAGGCTGAGAGATGTGTATGGGACTCTAACATTGACATCCATGCATGTGATCTATGACCTCACAGTTTGTTAGTCCCCTACATATACTGCAGTGGTTTTTGTCACCTAGGGGACTACTGCATATTCTGGAGAATATCCAGAAGCCCTATTTCATGTTGTTCCTTTTGAAACTTAGAATTGTTTTGCACTTTGGGATAAATAAAAATGGATTTAGAATGACTGAGGTCCCCGTACTGGAAAGATTTGCTTAGTGTAAATGCATGCTTTATATTTGAGGGCGGGAACACGATTTTTGCCTATATAACTTATCAGAGAATGATGGTAATATTTACTCTTTTTTTGGCTTTAACTGATTGTACAAGGATGTGCCTATGCAGCAAGTGAAAGGCAAATATAATCTTAAGTAGTTCATTTTCAGTAACAAAAATTTAAGGAACATTGAGTCTCCTTTTCTGAAGTCTGTTGTCTTATTGAAACTATGTAGTGAGCTTAGATAATACTCAGGTCAAAAGATTTGTCTTGAAATACTGTCAAGGGTTGTATCCAGACATATACAATAGTAGTTTTGAATGTTTATGACTCCTGTGGCCTTGACTGTTGACTACAGACTTTCTTAACACATTATCCAGCTGCTTCATGAATATGCTTGTTCCCTATTGTGAAGGCTGTCTTGTACAGATCTTAACTGAATAATTAGGATGGTAAAGCAAATAGTAACACAACATAAATATGTGCAGGAATGAAACATAAACTAATCTTGTATTTAGCCTGTATGTGTATTTCTGTCACAAACTCTTCACCTCTTCCACCCTTTCTCTGACATCAAATAAACCTGCTTGATTCTAACCTGCTTCCATCAGCAATAACGTGCTTAGTCCCTTGTGTGTGCCATAATACACCTGCAGCATACAGATAAGGACTGAAGAACTGCTACTCTTATGACTAATGTGTAAATCATCTCACCTGAAACATGACCATACCACATACCTGTTCTGTATTCCATCAGATTAAGACATGGTTGTATGTGTACACTGCTTATTTGTGAAAACGTCTGCACAGAGCAGTATTGACTACTTCTAATTCCCATTCTAAGTTTACCACCTGAAGATGTGTTTATGAATGCACTAATACTTTGTCATCAGCAGCACAACTGAGCTTCCAGCAGTGTGCTTCAGACAGTGAGTAAAACAATACTTAAATAATTATATAGGTAGTACAATGTCTGTATGTTTTTACTGAATTTTGAAGAAGGTATCTGGATTTGAGTGATTGACTCAAGTAAGTAGTCTGTTAATGTATTTCTGCACTGCAAATACTGCACATGCAACTGTGTTACATTGCTGGGTAACTTTTGCACACATAATCCATCAATGTTATTCTGAAGTGCACTGCCATACTTCTCTCCAGTTACATTTCTTTAATATACTATTTGAATACTGAAGCAGTAAAGCATTTGCAAAAACATTCCATCTCCAGCAGGGAGACTCAGACAGCATGAGACAAGTGAAAGTGACAGTATAAATATGTACTATTTCCATGGAATCATCCCAGAATGAACTTGCAGGAATGCTTGATTGATAATCTACTGGTTTACATTTGTGATTGTTATTGACAGCCCATAATGTAAAACAGGTATACATTCCTTTCAGTAATTCAGTCTATATAAATGACAGTATATAAATCTTAGCAGAGAAGTATGTCATTACATGGAACAAGCACAGTGCTGTTAAATTGCCTGTCTCCAAACACATGCATTTGTCCCAAAACCTGTGATGCACAGTACAAGCTGTTCCAAACAATGACATTTTACTAAGTACAAATATGCATTTTCACACTGTTAAAGTCAGACTTCTCCTGTGTTGCTTGCTACTGATACTGTGATCTTTCAATTGTAAATTAGATAGGTAGGAGTTTTGTGTGTGTGTGTGTGTCTGTGTGTCTGCATATATGGATGTGGTTCTAGTGACCGTTCCTGGGATCATAGGAGGTTACTAGGCTATTGACCCTGAGGCCCTTATAAGCCTAACCAAGAGTTTAGCCCATATTTAGGCAAGTTAGAAAACAGAGCCCCTGCCCAGCAGGGACACAGGTGGAATCCCAGGTGTGTATTTTCTGTTTCCCAACCAGTTATCCAGGTTGCTCTTAAAAAGGGTTAATGAGGTACTCTGTTTGATGTGGAGAGGGAGTCTATTCAACAGAAGGGGGAGTCCTGGCATACAAATCTTTCCTGCCAACAAATCCTATTGATATCACAGATCAGGTTGAGGTCACACATACGGGTTGCTGTAGTGGAGCTTGACTTGCGCGTATGCAGTAGTCCCATCAAGGCGGGGTCTGAGATAGCTTTGTATGCCAGACGGAGGTCACCTCTGAGGAGTCTATATGAAACTGAGCAGAGGGACATGGCCTTTAGCCTATCTGTATATGGTAGGTGTTTGAGGCACTGGATTCTCCTGGTGAGGACCTCTGTGGTCTCTCCAGCTGCTGCAAGTGCTTTGTGAGGTTCATGCCAAATTGGGTGTTAAGCTCAATAATTGGTCTTATAAGGGAAGAATACAGGGATCTTATGACCTCTTTGTGCCTGGATGAGATACCCTTACTGATGAGGTGGGCCCTGTAGAAAGCTTTCTGGACAATGGAAGCAACACGGTCGTCAAAAGTAAGGTAGCTATCAACCTGGGTGCCCAAATTCCTCACTACTGATTGTGTACTTAGGACGTTGTTATTAATGTAATATATGGGGATGTCACTCTCCCCAAAGGGGATGATGCATTTTTTTGGCATTCAGCTTGAGGTCACGTTTCTGGCACCAGTCGTTTGTTTGGGTGAGACCCTCTTGGAAGATGTCCACATCACTTGGGGAACTGATGACTGCCAGCTTTCAGTCATCTGCAAACTTGGTCAGCCACAGCCCACTGGCCGCGCCTTATATGTGTCTCTTTGTCCTTGTGTAGTGCAGTCATGGCCTTTGTCCAGAGTTGCTGCTGTTATGTATTTTTATTTATAGTGTGAGTGGGCTAGTAGTATTAACATCACACAAAGGGTTACAGACCTCACACATCTTGATGTACCTGTTTAGCGGGTTGTGCATCGTGCCCCATAGATCTGCTGTGGTCCTCAGATGGTCTGTGTTGCACTGTTATTGTCAGGCTACAGATTGGTCATAGCTGTCAGATTCTTACAGACAGACATCTGGACAGACCCATATATAACAGTCAGACACAGGCCCAGAATGGGGCAGGCTCTTAATATTGCTCTTCCAAACTTACACAGTTGGTGGAGCATTTTTGTATTAGCTTGCAATTACTTTTGGGGATGACATCTGCATCTCTACTGTCTGACATTGCTGTTTTCACATCAACCTTTATTGGTCTGCCAATAGTTTGTCACGCAAATGCAATGTTATGACAAGCAGAACAGATACATGAGGCATACATGTGGACATTCTGTGACACCCTGTCATTCCATGGGTATGGATGGTGCCCACTTACTTGTCATTACTGACATAGTGACATGGCAGCCTTTATATCCCGGCAGTCAACTTCTCACAACCTGCTGTTGTAGTAGGCACTGTGTAGGTTACTCAGACCTGTGTACTGTCCATATGTGTGGCCCCCTGTCCCTCCATTGTGCAGCTTTCCTGAAGTAATAAGTATGGTCTTCTGGACAGTGCGTACAACTCCTACTATAAGTGTAGCTGACATGCAAAATAACTGGCAGAACCAGTTTGGAACTACAGGCCCTGTCAACCACAGTATTGTAATTAGATGACTAAGCCACAACAGCCACCAGTAAGTGCTGTATACTTCCTGACAGTATTAACTATAAATACAAATAGCACATTGACCCTGCATATTGCAGGCATGAAATATGTTAGCAAGTTGATTGGGGCAGCCCTGGGAATGTGTGGTCTGCTGCTGTTACCCTACAAACATAAATGTTGCTGCATTTCTTTGGGAACACAGGTGCATTGGGGGGAGGGGGGCATACCTCTCAACTACACATTTGCATAAACTGTCAAAATGTTTGCTTTATATTTTGGTTCCATTTAGCATAGTATTGTACTTGTCGTGGAGAAAACTAGCATATCACTAAAGACCAAAGGTTAGAAAGTAATGACAGACATTTGAGTTTTAGACTTCTTACCCTTCAGAGAGTTAATGCAACTGTAAGACCTCCTGTGATATCACTCTGGATGCTAGTCAGGGTCATCAAGTTTGCATATACTACATAGTGTTACATTGCTTAACACATGGCAATCATGCCTCAGGTGGTGCTGCAGGGCTGCCTATGTTGGATGCACATACTACACTCCCTGTACATGTTTGAAAGCAGGTTGTGTCAACTTAGGCACCCCTTTTACTATATGTGTGAGTCGGAGAGAGGTATCATTTCCAGGGTCCCTACTGAGCCAGTGTATGTGCTGTGTGTTGCCAAGGCCAAGGCATACTGGGCATGCCTCCTTCTGCCTACTGGGGCAGGCTCAGGTTGTTCCTCCTCTGAGTCACGCTCTACCTGTGATTGACTTGGCAATGGTGGGGGGCTGTTTGGCCCAGCTCTATGGTGATCCTGCTGCAGCTGTTTTCACAGAATCATATTATGTAGCATAGCACATACCATGACAATTTGGGTACATGTAGTTGGTGAGTACTGCAAGGCTCCACCAGATGTATCCAGGCACTGGAACCGTGACTTGAGCAGCCCAAACACACGCTCGATTACATTTTGTGTTTGTGCGTGTGCCTCATTATGGCGTTCCTGTTCAGCTGTGTGTGCATTTCTGATGGGTGTCATCAGCCACAGCTCCAGTGCATATCCAGCATCCCCTACTAGGTGACCATGTGGGATGTCCCCACTGGAAAATGTCTGGTACAGCTGCGTCAGATGCCAGATATGGGAATCATGGTAGCTTCCAGGGCAGCCAGCACACACATTCATTATTATGCCCTGGGCATCACACATGACCTGGCAGTTGATGGAGGGGAAGCCCTTGCGGTTATTGTTGGCCCTACCCCGCTCACCAGCTGGTGCTTTGATGCATATATTCGTGCAGTCTATTGCACCCACTACCTCAGGGTATTCCGCTATTTGCTGGAAGAGCCACTTATTGCTAGCCAATGCCTCACGGGAATTGGGGAAATATACATGATCTCCGACATGTACTGACATGGCATCCAGGAACTGGTGCAGTACCCTGGATGCTGATGCCTGTGAGATCCCCATCATATCACCAGTTGGTCTCTGGAAGGTACCTGTTGCTAGTATTCTTAAGCCAACACATACCTTGGTTTCCACTGGGATGGGTTCCCCTCTGTTGGTTCTGTGTGTGAGGCGTGGCCTGCACAGCTCAACAATTTGCTGCAGGAGGTCTCTGTCCACTATATAGCGCTCCACTATCTCCAGCTCATGTAACCCCTGGTAGGTGACCCTGGGCGTGTACACTCTTCTCCGTCTCCTCACTGTGGGTTGTCTGGCACCATTTGCATTGTCACCACCCTCAGCAAGTCGTCTATGTCTCCTTATGACAGCTATGGCAGCCCCTAGCATTTCTGCTTTTTCAGTTTTCACTTCTAATAGCTTACTCCTGTCTTGCAGTGTCTCTTGAGAGAAACATCCTGCACTGCTGTTTGCAGAGTTTTAAGTGTTGGGCTGGGCTACTATTCTGCCTGTGTAATTGCCTGCTTCTAATTGTTTTCACCTGCTAGCTCCAGCAGTATTCTCTGCTAGCTTCCTACTATTTCTGTTGCTTCCTTTTTCCTTTCTGTTTCCTCAGGGGGGAGCAACGCGCATACCAGCGGAAACACGCTCATAGTGGCTAACACACGCGCACACATGCTTACACAGTTTAGAATCTACTTATTTGGGTGAAAACACGCACACACCAGTGCAAACAGTCTTATAAGTCTGCCAACAAGCTCCTACATGCTCAGTCTGCCTTACACGTGCGCACACTGCCCTACTCGCGCCTCCTGGCACACACACGTGCACATGCACGCCCAGCAAGAAACTTTGGTGTTGGCTACAGTGTACACCTTCCATTTCTTGACTTTCCCATGCTTATCTTGTGGCACTCCTCTTTCCATGATGTGTCTGACATCTGTCACGTAACACTGTCCTCCAGTGAACTGCATTTCCTTCTGCCATTCCCCCCTGTGATGTTACCTATCTCCTACTCTGTTCCTCCCCCTTATGTAACTCGGAATGTGCTCATTTGCTATGTGACGGTGGGATTCAGTATCCTAACACTCATTTACATAAGATTGCCTACTAATGCTTAGTTACATGTCTTAGACTCAGCTTCCCCTTAGCAACCACTAAACAGTGGCCATGTTGTTTTAGGTCTGCTGGTCCCTGCATTGTAAATCCATGTATTGCATAAAACCCACATTTGTGGGTTTATAACCTTCATTTTTATGTTTTATATAGCGCAGCTCGTTTGCGTGGGGCTGCGCAACGTTTAAACATCGGCGATCGCCGAAAAAAAAAATTTTCTCATATTTGCATCGGGGTACCTTGCCAATGGCCACATATTTGGCCATTGGCATGCTGCCTGACACATAGGCACCCTTTATTTGGAGTGGACATCGCTCCATTGTGTTATTTGCAGAAACGTACTCAGTTGTCAACTGAGTACATTTCTGCAGCTAACACGACTCTTACACGGGCTGGTTTCAGCTTTGTGGATCGCTAATCTACCTCATTTGCATGCCTTTCGGCTGCAAGTGAGGTGATTAGCATATCCACGCCCAGTCCATGTAAGAGACGTTTTAGCTGTTCTCTTACATGGAATTTCGGGCTGTTCCTGGATTGCGAGGGCTGCATGGAGTCTTACACGACTAGAACTCCGTGCAAGCCTTCGTGAATCCTGCCCATTGTTTTTGAATTATTACTTTTTTTTGTTCCCTACGGTTTGCTTCCTCAATCCACCTGTGTGCCTGAGGAATGCCTAATTGACATTGCTTTTTTACCTGACCTCTTGCATCAGTTTTAAGCTGTTTGACAAGTTTAATAAGCGAGGATTTTTCTAATTTGCCATCAAATTCATATTTATTAACCCATTTTGTATAGTACCTAACATTGTTGGCGCGTTGTAATTGCATATATATTGCATCTTCAGTTAATGGCAGATCTTGGGATCTTTTTGTGCACTTATTTCCCATTTTATTTTAACCTTTGAGCTGTTATCTAACCCTTCTTTTAATGTGGTACCATGATTTTTCTCTCTCTTTTTTTTTTTTTTTTTTTTTTTTTTTTTAAAC